>NC_089582.1:143024976-143324976 GCF_019320115.1 Miscanthus floridulus
TGTGTGATGTTGTGTGATGATGGTGGAAGATGGGTTTGTGCCCAGAGCAGTGTGGTCGTGGACCAACGAAGCACTCTACCAGCTTCATCTTTGTTCTTGGTGCCTCTTGATTCATGTAGACCCTTATATATAGTGTTCATTTTTATAGTGGTAGCTAGAGGTCCAAAATATCAGGAGCAATTAACTTTCACACTATGTCTTTCAAATGTGTCGGATATTCTGTTCTCTTTGTCTATAGTGTTTCCATTTTTATAGTGATAGCTAGAGGTCCAAAATATCTAAGGAGCATTAAATTTCACACTATGTTATTTGCTTATGTGCTTGACATAGTGTGTTTGCTGCACAGGGAGCACCAAAATAACTGAAACTAAAAGGCGTCATGAAGGTATAACTTCTCAGTTGTCCTCTTCACACTTAGTGATGCTACAAGTAAATGTGCCTGTTGATTCTGATTTTTTTCTTTTGCCCTCTTAAATTCTTGGTTATTGCAGCTTTGGTGTTCTGCTATAGTTTATCTAGATAGTACTGCTGGTGAGGCGATCCATCGTTGTCATTGACCACGGCACAAGGACAGGTTAGCTCATGCTCAAACAATAATATTTAATTGTTTCAGTCCAGCACCAACTAGGTCTCACAAAATGATTCAAGTTGATGATGATGACCTTAATTTTTTTACCTGCCTAGAGCAAAATATGTGCTGATTGCTGAACTAATGAAGCTTCAGATTTGGCTCTATGCTTCAGTTGCATACCTCATTAGGACATAAGTAAACCAAATTGGTATGTGTGTCACGTAATTACACTTCACAACTTATGGTCATTAATTGTTGGCACTTTCCTGTATGATTTGATATGTTTTAAATCATAGTACACATATAATTTCAATATCAATTACTTGACTGCTATACTGCTTATGTAATGACGAGCAACATTGTGATCCATTATTGTTCTCATGGTCCAAAAATAATTTTGAATTCTTTAATTCCAGCACCAGCTAGGTCTGCCAAAATGATTTAAGTTGACCATGATGATCTTATTTTTCCCAGCTACCTGCAATGAAATGGTATTGTCAATTAATGAGGCTCAATTTTTGGTCTGTGCTTTAGTAGTATACCTCAGTCAGACATAGATAAAGCATTTTTTATGTGTATCATGGCTGCCATTTTTCACTTTCCAGCTTCTGATCTCATTAGCTAGGAAAAGATAATGCCTGCACTTCACTTCAGTCAAACATGTTTAAGTTTTGGCTTTGGCTCTTGGCATCTCCAATCAGTTTCATATGTACAATAATATTTTTAGGAAGTGTTTGGAGTTAATTAAGAAATGGAGAAATCTGTTCAGTTGGTAAGTATCAATATGCAATTTTTAACTATAGGTGGTTAGCGTGCTTTTGTTTTCATTAACTTTGTAGAGTGTCACTAATCAATGAGTGCTGAAATAACCATATTTTGATGCTACCTATTCATTTGGTGCTTTTTTCACTACTACAATGATTTAAGATATGTATACCTCTCAAAATTAACCTATCTGAAATCATTGTAATAGATTTTGATTATTTGAAATTGACGTGCAGGGCCATGTAGTGGATTCTCTAGCTGTTTATATGGAACCTCAGAGATATGTATGCGCTCCAAAATTAACCTATCTGAAATCATTGTAATCGATCTATAGCATACAATAAAAAACAAGGATTTAGGTTGTAGTCCTACTATTTCTACATGCATGTCATAGGGAGATAAAAAGATTATTTCTGTTTAATGAAGCCAGGTAACCACTCCTGCAGTCCTTTTTGCTCAATTTCCTGACCTGCAGAAGAAAGGAGAGAGATTGGTTGATTTCACAAGATGTGTTTGGTCACGTTCTAAAATTACTGTGTGCCTTCTGATTGGCAACCGTACTGCATTGCCATATGTCGATATAGAAATTGGTCCATGGAGAAAGGGAGAGAGGTCTGCTTGATTTCATAGGATGTGTTTGGTCACTTATAAAAAATATTGTGCACCTTTGAGTAGCACACGTGGTGCACTTCCATATGTTGTATAGAAATTGGTGTCTCCGTGGCATTACTTTGGACTACAATAGTTCCTTGTTGATTGTCTGACCTTTAGTTTTTTACTAATTGATTCTTGCCTCTTAGACAACCATATAGCTGTAGGGAAATATATATATGTTTACAACATGCTGGTTCTTGAAAAAATTGCAAGAGGGTATACAGGTTTCGGATCTGAACAAAATCAGAAGCATCAACCTTTTTGTGTTCATAGCAAGCTGAGATAGGCATCATTAGTCTGACCAATGTCAAAAGTGTGATAAATTTCCTTTTTTCTCATCTGTTGCAGCAAAATTGTGACTCTTTTCGAACCAGTGAAGCTGGATATAATTCCTAGCATATGTCTGCAAGGCCGGTTTGGTATTGATTATGGATTTTTTGGTCTCCAATGGATCCTGCGGTCACGGTAAGTCTGGATTCAGTACATTATTTTGTCCTATGCCTTATATATATGCGTGCTGAGTACAAAGCCATTCATCAATACTATTCAGAGTTTGTATGGCATCTGATGGGCAAGTTAGTACTAATGTTTTACTGAGTACAAAATCATCACCATTGGTTCTCTGTCTTGCGCTAAAAAATCATCCTCTGTGTCTCATGATTTCTTTACTTGGTGCAGGACATTTTAATTTGCTACCGATTCTGCGGTCACTATCGCATCGTATCTTTCATCTGGTCTTGCCATCGGTGTGTGTGGCGTGCCTAACACAGTGATCGATGCGGTGAACTGTACTCATAATCATAGTCCAGCTTGGATGAAGTCATATACAAATTTGTGGTTCCTCATCGAGGATGCTGGACTCAATCAGGTCGCAGTTAGCCACCAATACGGACGCGTGTGTTTTCTTGTTGAAGTCCCGAATGAAAAGTCAAGCAGTATAATGATTGGTCTTTAATGTGTTCCCTTTTACAGATCACGTAGTGGATGATGTTCCAAGGCAGGCACGTAGTGACTCAGATCCTGAGGAGCAGCCTGTGCAGGGCAAACACAGTGATGTTGATTCAGAGATTTCAAATACAAGCAGCTGTAGAGTCTGAATTTACAACTCTACAGGTTCTACAGATGAAGATGCCCTCCTTCCATACAATCTTGATGCAATCTTGAACCCGTACAGCGCTAAAGCCATTTTCACTCTTAGCAACGCCCCTAGCCTGCGGTGCTGGTAAGGGCCCTACTCAAGTCATTGTAGCCTTTGATTTCATCAGAGGTGCCTCTAAGTCCTGATGTGTTATCTTCTCCTTGATTGTTGCTTTGGTTTTCTTCTTCCCCCAAATTATTGTCTGCCTACACTATGATTTGATACTGCTGCTTCCTAGCCATGTGAACTCCTGCCTGTGATCATATATTTGTATGCACCATGTAATATTCCTACCTTGCAAATATGCACCCTAGGCTACATTCAGGATTACAGCACTCATATTCTCTCTTTTAATTGCAGTCTGGTAATTACCTTGAACTAAGCTCTGATGAACTTATTTTTCAGCAAAGAAGCTACTGAGAGGACCTCCAACTCATCTTCCACATCGACAGCAAAGGGCAAAGCCAGGAGAATGGGTTTCAGCTTCAGCGCAGAGATTTCATGGTTGGTAAATAAAACACTAATATTCTGAAACGTTTTACTGAATCTTGCTCACTTTGGCTCAGACACCTCACCTGAATTACCACCTGAAAACAGGTCAGTTACAAGAAGACCACACGAATATGGAGTTCTGATAATCAGCATAGACCAACAACCGACCGAGGGAGCAATCTTTACATAGCAAAATCTCCATATTTAGAATCATGTATCGTTGCACGGGCGCACGAAGGCGCGCGCCCTCATACTAGTTCAATCACAAGTTGTGTTCAGAAAAGATGAGTTCAGTTCAGAAGGGTCCCTGCGTAGGTATGCATAGGGCTCAATCTGAGGCTCAAAACTTGCAGCCCAATACGTAGAAAGATCAGTCACTGGGCCTCTTTTCTCAGTGCATCCCATGCGGCCCATCTCATTGTGGAAACCAAAGTTGGCCCAATCCCTCGCCATTTGGACGCTTGACCTAATGCTTGACGTCGTCCATTGGCTCGGCAGCCTTCCAGGCCACGGGGGCTCAACAGTCAACATGAGCGAACTAGGGTAGGATTGATTGGCTTCCAAAACATGTTAAGCCAAAGATTTAGCATGTCATGATATTGGCTATTATTTGGTTTGCTATAAAAATATGTTAACCTCTCACATTTGGCTTGCCAAATATATGATAAATTTTTTACCTAACTTTGGCTTACCAAATTTTTGATATGACAAATTTTGACTGCAACCAATCAGGCCCTAGGTCTCTGTGTGCTCTTTGAATGCACACTATTCGTGTTTCAGTTTCCTATACAAACTTCTAAATATTTTTAGAAATGTTTCTAATAAATATCTATAAAGATAAATTGGAGCAAAAACTGAAAATACGCCAAAAATCAAGTTTGTCTAAGCGTATGCTATAACTTTACCAAATAGCGAGTGCTGGCCAGTAACCATTGCGCAGTCTGTCAACTACACAACTATGTGTTTTATGCAGTTTCAACGCATGAATTTTTTTACACTATAGGATTAAGATCCAACAGCCTCCACCCTTTTCTACCTCTAGCCTCTAGCTTTCTTCTACCTCCAGCCTTCTTCTACCTTCAGACAATCACAAATCACAAGATCACAGATCCACAGATCACAGGAAACAATTTTTTTCTATAGAAGGACAAATCATAGATTCGCCGCCGCCACCGCCGCCGCCGGGGGGGCGAGCTCGCTGGTGGTCACCGGTGAGAAAGAGAGAGATAAAAAAATCCATGTGTTTTTTTTTTGCTAAAACACATGTGTGTTGTATAACATTTCTGATTTATATGTATTTATAGTCGACGTACCTGACGTGCTGCGTCGTCACAGGAAGAAATTAAGAATGTGTGTGTGGTCTGATCGGTTCATTTGTTTAGTTCAATGCCAGCGAAAAACATGGGTGGCACAACTACGACGTACTCACAGGATGGTTGACTTGTGATGTGCATGCAATTTGTTTTGCTCCGTCTGAACAACGTTGTAACTTGTAAGCGTCTCATTGGACTGAATTAACTTTTGTAGGTGGCAACAGGGAGACAGATGTTTGTAAGAGATGTTATAACCGCCATGCATGATAAGTTTGCTTGGTTGTCCGTTAACTAGCTAGCTTGATAGAAGTCTAAAATTAGCTAGCTTGAAGACTTTTGAGTAAGCGCTAGCTAGAGAATTAACCAGAGTGAGTTGGAGATTCTTCCTATAGCTCGCTTGCCAATAATTTTAGCTGTCAGGTGGACGTCTTTTGGACACTCATTTCTTCACGAAAGGAGTACTAGAGATCATATAATATATAATGCACGCATGCAGAGCCCATCTATCTATCATCATTACATTACACGCCGTGATTTACGAACAGTGTATATATGGTAGGGTGCTGAATTGCTAATCGAGGTGCTGTTGGAAGGAGAGATTGACAACTGATGGTCGGTGCTAACGACTGTTTTTAGTTTATCTGTCAGCGGCCGGCCCAGCCGGCCAATACACGTACATTCACTGAAATAACAATTTTTGAAGATTTTCACCGAAATAGCAATTAGCAAAGCAACATGAGTTTCCAGAGTAAGTATGCACCCCAGGTAGTACATGGGAGGGAAGAATAAGGTGGTTCATCATTTGAGGCTCTCTATGGTCGAGAATAAGGTAGTACATGGCGGCGCTAGGGTTAGGCGGCGCTGCGATGATTCGACGAGGCGCTGTTGCTCAAAACGGAATAGGGAGAGCGGCAGGGTCGGCAGCTGCTATTTATGGAGGCGGTTGGCTTGGACCACACGGCAAGGCGGCGAGGTGTGGGCGGAGCGGAGTCGGGCAGCGGCGGCAGTGTCTGACGCGGATACGCGCAGGGAAGAAGAACAGGGTCGCTGACGCGTGGGGCCAGCTGGCAGCGGCACAGGGCGCGGGAGAGGGGAACGGCGCGAACGCGGCTATGCTGGGCCGCTGCGGAGACATGGGCCGAAGCGGCCGGGGAAAAAACTAGGCCGACGGGGGAAAACGGCCGCGAAGGAAGCCAAGCTGAGCTAGGCTGCTCGAGCTAAATTCAAGAGAGGGAGAAGAAGAAAAAAAAAGACTCCTTTTCTATTTTTTAAACACCATTTCAAATCCAATTTGAATTAAACCTTAAATCCTTTTGCAAATTTTGACCAAATCAAAGCACCACAAATAAAATATGCAGCAGCATGTATGCACATACATATATGTAGACCTTATATTTGATTTTAATTTTAACAAAGTTATTATTTTTCTAAATTTAAATGCTCACAAAATACATAATTAAATAAAATTCACCTATTTTAAAATCATGCAAATTTTAGGGTGTTACATAAACTAACAAGCAGGACATGAAATACATAAATCATAGAGGCAGCAAGTGGACAGTAGTCGATTTTGTAAAGCATGGTAATGATATTAAAGTGAACCTGGATATCAGAAATTACGAAATGTGATAATGTAGTTCACAGTTTTCTTTAAAACAAAGTATATTCACGCAAGTAGCAATAGGTAGACTAGAAGAATTACGAACGCAGTAATATTTAAATTATAACATGGCGACAACAAACACATTGGCATCAATGTCCCACCTGGAGACTGCAACAGATGAAATCAAATTTAATCAAATTGGGCTTTGTACCATAAAAATCACTGACCATGAAAAAAAACGAAATTAGATAAATCCTACACAATCCCCTTAAAAAAAATCCTACACAAAAAAACATTTCCATGGACACCAAAACTGAACTATCAAATAAACCAATCCGGAATATAAGGATCCACACACTAAGTTGTAGTGCTTCACATATATATCCAGTTTAAATTTTTGAGAGAAAAATATACAGACACAAAAACTCAGCAGACACCAGCATATGTACCACCAATCCTCAACATGGATATTCAGTGACTAAATTTCATTAGAAACTGGTATGTAAGGACGGGAAAAAGTAACTTACATAGGACCAACATAGAAACGGGATTACCTAAGAGACGGTGCCGAGGTCGCTGAATACCGGGGGGAAGGAACTTTCCATGGTTATGTAAATCTTGGAAGGACCAAGCAAGGAAACCCACTACATCAAGCACTATGAAACATTATTATGGTTGGAGCTACATACTGTAAGTCAGAAGCAAACATAATGGAGGTGGAGTAGAACAAATGGTATTGGATTAACCAACATAGGTTTGTTGGATTAAAAAAAAGGATTTAGAAACCCATACAATTTTTTTCCTGAACTGTAAAAACATAATATAGTACATAACTATTGATCAGGGTAAAAATCACAACTATGAATTAGCATGCCAAAAAAATAATTGTTGTTTAGTACTGAGGTTTCCTTTAGATAGTTAGAGCCTACAGTACAATAGAACTAATGAACATGAAATTCATTTCGTTTCAATTTAACGTATAGGTGTATTTCTCAAAGGCGATTCCAAAGCATCAAATTTCACAAATTGGCTAACATGCAGTACCAATGTTTGGTAGTCTAAATCAAATCATGGCCGTGCTATTGTAGAGTTAAACACCTGTGCATTTGGATTCATAATATAGATAGATATCCTGATTCAGCAACATATGAGTTGGAAACCCATAAAATAACTGGCACTTCATGTTCCCTGCCATGGAA
Source organism: Miscanthus floridulus (assembly GCF_019320115.1). NCBI lineage: Eukaryota > Viridiplantae > Streptophyta > Magnoliopsida > Poales > Poaceae > Miscanthus > Miscanthus floridulus. The sequence continues at coordinate 143,032,712 of NC_089582.1, forward strand.
GGTACTACCTGCTTCAAATTTTTACAGGAAACTGGTCTGACACTAGTAACTCTACTCAATACAGAAGTAACTTTGAAATGGTAAAACCTCGGTATAAGCTATCAACTATCAAGCTCACTAGAAAATAGGTTTCTTTTTCGAAATCCCAACTACAACACTAATCATCTCTTATCATCCATGTTCATATATCTTGTTGTGCTCGCCTTTCTTTGTCATTAGAGAACTATCAAATTGAACCTAAAAGCTATACCTTCCTAGGCAGGACAAATTGAAAAATGGACTTCAATCAAGTATCAAGCTCACTGAAAAATAGGTTTGCTTTTCGAAATCCCAACTACAACACTAATCATCTCTTATCCTTCCATACTGCACGACCAAAATTCTGGTGGACATGAATATATACGGAAAATCTTGATAAAGGGAAACAAAACAATAACAACAGTGTCCTAAAAATTAGGGTTTGGGAATCAGTGACCGGGGTTCTTACTGCGTGGCTGCTGCTGCTCGCTGTGGTGAGCTTCACTGCCGTCGCCGAAGAGGCATCTAGGGTTTCTTACCGGTGGGAGGAGGCAGCGCTGGGGGAAGCCACACCAGCGGCCATCGGCGTGGCGGGGTCACGGCACTCCGTGGCAACGGCCACCATCGGGCCCCACGCACGGTGCTTCGCCGCAGGCCGGGGAGCCGTCGCCCCGGCAGCGCGCAGCGCGGCCATCCGGGGTCGCTGGGGCTGGCTGGCACGCCACCACGTCGGGAGAGAGGGAAAGGGCGGGGGAGAGAGAGAGAGGAAGGAGGAGGGAGGAGGGCGGCCTCCGCTGCCCCGAGGACCGGCGGCCGTCGCCGTCGGGGCCCCGTCGCCCTGGTCGGCGCTGCCTCAGGAGAGAACGAGACAGAGGACGGGAGAGATGCCATTTTTTTTTGTTGAAGGAGAAACGGAAGCTGAGGTATATATTTGTTTCTCTAGATTCTGAAGAGAAGCGGGAGAAGCAGAGGAGAAGCGGCAGAAACCAACAAGAAGCACGGGAAGCTGATCCAGGCAGAATCTGATTCAACAAATCTGGGTCACATGATAGCGGATCGGACGGTTCGAAACATTCTGGGCGACGTGGACAGGGTTTTCTGGGCGAGAACCCCACGAGGTCTGTAGAGTTAATTATATAAAATTGTTTCTTTAGATTCTGAAGAGAAGCGGGAGAAGCAGAGGAGAAGCGGCAGAAACCAACAAGAAGCACGGGAAGCTGATCCAGGCAGAATCTGATTCAACAAATCTGGGTCACATGATCGCAGATCGGACGGCTGGAAACATTCTGGGCGACGTGGACAGGGTTTCCGGGCGAGAACCCCACGAGGTCTATAGAGTTAAAATTACACACCTAGATATATATTATGTCTAGATATATAATAAAAATATAATTATGTGTCTAAAAATATTAGAGCGGCTTATAATTTAAAACGGAGTGAGTACCCGCGCAAACAAGCACTCACCACCTATGCATCTATATTTAAATTATTATCCATCTATAACTACTAAAAACATGTTCTGAAATAAATCTAAATTTGCATCTAATTACCCACCTAGTATTATTATAATAGATAACCCTACACAACCCCTTAAATTTGAACTAAATTACCACTTCTATCATTATGGTAAAAACTAAAATATCTCCTGAAACCAATTTCTAATTTATCAACATCTTATATTAAAAAATTAAATAATAATAAAGCATATATATGTTTCTACATTGAGCACTTTTATTGATACTGATATATTATAATTTTATTATAGTAAATATATATATATATATATATATATATATATATATATATATATATATATATATATATATATGCCATCATGTAAGATCAAGTATACATGCATACATGAGCGATAAATATATATGTTATGTTTTATCAAGTATAAAATAAATATTTTCTTAATAACTCATATAGTAATGATACTAACAAATTATTTTAAATTGTATTAATAACTACAATTTATGTAAGTTGTTAGTTTAGATATATCTATATATTTTGTAACTAATTAAAACGTTTGCAAATTTTAACATCTTAAGAAGTGGGTAGATTTTGTGTAGACCTCATGTGGTTGTATTTTCCTGACCTTTGAGGTTTCTTTGGATTAAACAATCATTATACGGCTTAATTATTAATATGTTTTTAGGTTAGCATTGATACCTCATCCTTGGTCTCAATCTAAGTTCTACCACTGACCTCAAGTAACGTGGTGCAGGTTTTAATTGATTGTATATGACATCGCAGTACTTATTAAGAGTGCATTCTACACAACTAAAAATCCGTATATCTAAAAAAATTGAAAACAGCGTTAATAAAACATGCAATAAACAAATATTTTTTTAGCGAAATAAACACAAGAAATTTAACTTAAAGAGGATAAAGAAAGTATACTAAAAGTTGGTTAAAAAACTCTACATGCATGAATCTCCCGTGGAACACTGTTTTGCTGTTGTCCACGTGTCCTGACTTGTTGATGGAGTAATGTGTTCAGCGGAAAGATAGGGAGACAACCGAGACCAAGCAGGCGGCATGCAAGCATGCGCGATGCTGCCTACCAGATCAAAGATTAGATCGGTGTTGCACGGGAGATTTTCTGCATCAAGTGTGTAGAGAATTTTTTCGCTAAAAGTTCCACACAAGACAAACTTTAGATAGACGTGTATACTCCATCCATCGGTCTCGGTCACAAATACTTGGACATATTTCGATATCCGTCCACCGCGGCATGGGATGGCATTGGCATTTGGCAAAGCAAATTATACTAAATCCACCGCGGACACCCGCAGAATGAAGCAGCGATTTGATTACGCGTTGAAGCATCAACTAATAATCGTCCGCGCGCCGCCGGGATTAGGCCTGCTGCTATCCGCGATCAGCGGCAGTCAGTAGAGAAGTAGATGGAGTCGTTATCACCGACCGTTAGTTCATTCTCTGTCGTCCGTCCTTGGCTATCTCGAATTCTCAACAATGGGCATTGCTTCTCCATTCCACATTCGTAATTGTTATGCTGGCAGTTTGGCACACAAGCTGGTGTCCAATGTTCTGTGTGTGTCACAGAGTCATCGACCAACAACTAACCACACAGGCCAGGACAAACCATCCTACATATCTATATATGCAATTCTTCTAGATAATCAGCCTGTTCGCTTGTTGGTTTCAGCCAGCCCAAACCAACCAGCCAACAGTGTTTTCCTCTCACAATAAACCAGCACCAGCCAGCCCAAACCAGCCCAGAAACCAACCAGCGAACAGGCCGAATGTTATATAGTACTGGTGGTATATGTATATCTATTCTATGCAAATTAAATTTGCAAACTGACACCTGTACGTAACCAACATCATAGCGCGTATTGTTCCCGTCTCATTCATTTCATGAGGTTGAGGCCAATGATGAGATGAGACCATTGCTCGTTTAAGCTGGTCGGTCATCAATTTTCAACTGGGGCATAAGTCAACTGGTGATGAGCTCTGTTAATTTGTCTCCTATATCATTGCTGGTCTCTGACATTGAGGCATTGAGCAGATGAACTCAAGCGATCCCTAACGCACACATTCTTCCAAGCAACCACCGTCGTCGTTGTCTGCTCTTGTACTTCTCCGTTCATCTGCGACGACTATAAATACACGTGCCAACCAGCAGCTCATCTCCACCGCCATCACTTCCTGCACAACTACGTACAGGTCTACAGCACACACAGCACTCACTGTTCGCACACAAACACAGTAGGAACGATGGCCAGCAGGCTTTCCGCTCTGACATCCTTTGTGTTGCTGTGTTCGGTGATGATTTCCTGCCACGCTGACGGCTACGGCCCCAGTCCGACGCCGACACCGACGCCGACGCCGACGCCGACGCCGACCCCGAGCGGCGCCGGCCCGGCCGTTGGCTTCTACAGCTACGCGTGCCCCAGCGCCGAAGCCATCGTGAGGGGCGTCGTGACCAAGGCGGTGCAGCAGAACCCTGGCGTCGGGGCAGGCCTCATCCGAATGCTCTTCCACGACTGCTTCGTCCAGGTATATATGCATTGTGTAATTCTTCAGTGCTCTAGCTACATGCACCAGACACCAGCAGGTCCAGCACCGTGCACGGTGCACGTACGTGCCTTGCCTGACCGTGTCTGCAACGTTCTCTTCATTTATTAGGGGTGCGATGGCTCCGTGCTCCTCGACCCGACCTCGGCGAACCCGCAGCCGGAGAAGCTGTCCCCGCCCAACTTCCCGAGCCTGCGCGGCTTCGAGGTCATCGACGACGCCAAGGCGGCGCTCGAGGCCGCCTGCCCGGGCACGGTCTCCTGCGCCGACGTCGTCGCCTTCGCCGGCCGCGACGCCAGCGCCGTCCTCAGCGGGGGCAGGGCCGACTTCGCGATGCCCGCGGGACGCCGCGACGGCCGCGTGTCCCTGTCCAGCGAGGCGCTCCAGAATCTGCCGCCGCCCTCCTTCAACCTCTCCCAGCTCGCCGCCAGCTTCGCCGCCAAGGGGCTCGGCGTCGACGACCTCGTCGTGCTCTCCGGCGCGCACACCGTCGGCCGCTCCCACTGCTCGTCCTTCGTCAGAGACGGCCGCCTCAACGCGTCCACGTCCGATATGAACCCCGCGCTCGCCGCGTCGCTGCGGCAGCAGTGCCCGGCCAACGCCGCCACCGACAACACCGTGGTGCAGGACGTCGTGACGCCTGACGCTCTGGACAACCAGTACTACAAGAACGTGGTGGCCAGGAACGTGCTCTTCACGTCGGACGCGGCGCTCCTCAAGTCCGGGCAGACCGCGGCGTCGGTGCTGCTCAACGCCTTCGTCCCGGGGCTGTGGGAGCAGAAGTTCAAGGCGGCCATGGTCAAGATGGCCAGCATTGAGGTTAAGACTGGCACCAACGGCGAGATCAGGACGAACTGCCGGGTCGTCAACTAGTTGTGTTAATCATCAGATCGCTTCTCTTTTTTTTTTTTTTGAGCGTAAACCGTGTGAACTGCTTTAATTTTGTGTTGCATATTTTTGTACCTGTTATTATTACATCGTCGCTGCCCTGTCCTTGTAATAACAAGTAAAATATTTCTTGTTGAATTGCAATTTTACATTTTTTTACAGCATCTCCAAGTGTTTGTTTGGTAAAAAAAAAAAGACTCCCAAAAGTTGTAATTTAGGCCTAAGAAACTATTGGAACAAAGAAAAACATCATCCTCCCCCAACTTGGTGAATGTGCCCGTGGTCCTATCTGTTTTGGTGATTGAAAGGACAACACAAGTTTAGGACAAACATGTGTGCTAAAGATTCATTAGACATGTCATAATAGGTCACAGGGATGCAAATTTAAAGTTTGATCAAGATCAAAGTTGAAACAGAGAAGAAACGACGAAGATTCCCTAAAGTTTCCTGCTAGAGCATTCACTAGATCACTAGATCACTTGATCCAATAAGTCGGCCATGGAAGACATAGGCCAGACTAGATGATACAGTGAGAAGACAGTCACCGGCCGGCAGATCATCAGAGAGATGACACAGTTGAAGTTCTCGAAGATCAAGGACATCAGATGAAAATGGTGTAGCTTAAGACCAACCCGGTGGATCATCTGGTGAAGATAAGAGACGTGGCCTACAGGCCAGAAATCAGCAGTTCACTGGTGTTAATGATGATTCAGCAATTTATTTTGAAATGCTTGCCCCAATGAATATTGTTGCGATGACGGGATGGTGGCTCCAACAGACATGAACAATGTTATGACGAATCTGGTTGGGGGGGGGGGGGGGGGGGGGGGGGGGGGGTGGACACTGATCTTATCAAGCCGGCCAAAGAATTGAAGGTTACTTTGATCTGGCTTCAGCGAAAATCACACAGCCATGGGATTTGAGCTAAGGAATTGATTGGTGATAGCTCATATTTGTGTGGAATTCGTGCGAGTTGATTTAGCGGGGAACATTCAGAAAAACTTTTTTGAAAAAAAAATATTTTCAAGCTAAATGATTACAATGGGAAAAAACTAAGTACCTACGCTATTTGCGCGAGTTATCTTGCTAGTTATATATTGTGCATGCTCACTTCACTATTTGGTAAATAAACCATGCACAATGGCACGATCCATACACAATGTGTGTAAATAAACTACGTCTATCTGGCCAGACCGACCTGATCAGACATTCGAGCTAGTAGCTGCACAAAAAACACCGCCATGGTCCATGTGGAATAACTATGATTGTCGAGGTCTATTTTCTGTGTCAAAGTCTTCAGCACCAGGTGCAATTAAACAAACATATCCAGGCAACAGCCGTAGAAAATAAAGCACCTTCCGACTCCCAGCTACCTTGAGGGTACGTTGAGGTCTGGCCAATTGGACGCCAACAACGTTGAAACGAAGAGGATTAAATTGCGTCACAAGTCAGCCACTGAGCTGTTCCTCCCATGTTCTTGCTGAATTTCCCTAAACAACTCGACCACACCCATTTTATATGCCATTCTTCCAACCACAGGATGTTCCGACAGCAGAGCTCCTCCTCGAACGTACTATAAATAGCGAATTAAATTGGGTGGACCCTACGTCCAAACATCTTCTATGCACCCCCATGGTGGATGAACGACACGAAGTTGTGTTTTCCATTAATTGATCTTGGGTTTAAATACACAGTGAAACTTCGCCTTGGCAAGGAGGACATCCGTTCGATGAAGCCTATTCCCAAACAGATGCGTCTCTTCTCTCTTGCTGGCAATGTCATTGGATGGAAAGGCACCGGGTTTTCTCAATCTACTTGATTACAACTCCCCTAAATAACCTTAATCTTGTTTTTTGAAACCCCTTTATTAGTTAGATAAGAGATTTGAGTTTTCTTAATCGGGAATAATTGCTCTAAACATCCCTCATTTCTCAAGATGTTAGAATTTATTGTCAAGGAATCATATGTGCAGCAATGGTTACACTATCAATATAGATATGTTAAACGTTTTTAGTTAAGATATATAGATATATCAAACAGTACTACAGGGCCCTCATCATTGACGGTTTGTAACCCATTTTCATCGCCTAGTTTCGTGCTTCATCGATGAAAGTGTACGGTGATAAGGAACTTCATTACATCTATGTTTCAAACCAGTGGTAAAAATCTAATATTTTCTGAAAAATACTCAAACCCACCCACACTCTCATCGAGCAGCCCCCCCCCCCCCCCCCCCCCCCGCCCCCCGGTCGATCGCTTGGATCTAACAGAGAGCCACCGATCTGAGTAGAGGAGAGGAGACGGAGGTCACATAGATCTAGCTAACCGAGTGATGGGGCGGACGGGCAGAGGCGAAGATGCGTGTGGGGGCTGTGACAGAGGAGATGTGTGGATGTTTGAGGGAGAGATAAACCCTAGATGCGTTTTATATATGTATATATTTTCCCCATTGGTTCCATTACAAACATGCAGAAACATATATGCTTAATGGTTATTTAAACTTTTTTAATAGAATGTTTTAATAATTTACATGAAGATTTGAGGAGAATAATTTATTTCTTAATGATGACTGAAGTGGCAGTTTAGATGCAAATTTAAGGAGTTGTGTAGATTATCTATCATATTAGCATGTGGATAATTGTAAATTTAGGTGGCATAGGCGCATAATTTGAATATAGTATTATGGGCTTACGATGTTTGAAATTAAAATAGAAAGATACAATGGTCATTATTATCAATGTTGATTATAGTCTATTGAATTGATGACTAAGTATTTTTATTTTTGTTAGAATTTTTAGGGTTTATCTTTTCTTGTCTAGACGGCCTCACGAGGATTAACGTGGAGGCACCATAAAAAACATATAGTTATAATGTATAAGAATTATCTTTTTTTCTAGCGTGATATGTATTTAATTGAAACATAAGGCTAAGTTATTATATAAACTATTGTTGTATCTTTTCATGTGAATTTGGTTTTATATGCAATCAGTCCATAAACTACTCGATGTGTATGCATGATAAGTTCGCTAGAAGAGCAACCACAATTGATTAGGCTGTACTTATGAGAAGTTGGTCACAAGTAGAAAATAGCATGGTCAACGGTGATGGGTAGAGTGATAGTAGCTCTCTGGCGTTGGTGACGATTCTAGAATTTATTCTAGGAGGATTTAGGTGCCAATGGATGTTGGCGACTACTTGAGGCAACAATGGACTCGTTGAATTAGCAATGTTATGTTATGTTAAAAAATCATTAATGCTCTACCACGGGTGTCTGTTTCACGTCGGTCAATCCGGACGCGGCTAGCTAGGCTGCGGATCGGTCCACATGCCTGTTCCTTCAGTCGGCATACATAGTTTCTCCAAAAAATAATAATAAAAAGAAAAAAGAGTGACATCTTATTTTCTCCGTTCGCATCGGCTCCATCGCACCGCTTGCCCTTCGGTCGCTTACGCACGAGCTCTGCTAACGTCCGCGTCTCCATATGCACGAGCGTCGAGCGCCACCGCTAGCCGCGTACGCACGAGCTCCACCACCGGCCGCGATGCGCCACCCGCCCGTGGTGAGGGAGACCGCTGCCGCCTCCACCACGGGGCCGGACGCCTGGTCGGCGGCTAGAAAGACCTCCGCCCCCACCTGTCTAGCTCGCTGCGGCCGGGTGTGGAGCTCGCCCACGTGCAGCTCACGGTAGCTCGGGCAGAGCCCGTTCACGCACATCTCGCGCCTGCCTACCCAGTTCGTTGTGGCTGGGAGGAAGTTGCCCGCGTACAGCCCTCGACGGTCGAGATAGAACTCCACACGTCAACAAGGATCCATTCTCCCAAGTAGCAAGGAGATGTTGCGTTGAAACTGCATGTTGCAAGCGTCTATCAAGTGTTTCAAATGTTCCAGAGCTATGTTGCAAGTGTTTTATATCGATGTTGCAAATGTAGATCGAGATGTTGCACATATTACAATGGTGTCTTCAAGTGTATGTCACAAATGTTTCATCTATTTCAGATGTATGTTGCAAGTGTTTCATCTGGATGTTACAAAAGTAGATCTGGATGTTGCATATATATGCATGTTACAAGCGTATATTGCAAATGTTTTATCTGGATGTTACGTATGTTTTGCAGTGGCTACAAACGTGTTTTCTTGTTGTAAGTGTTTCAATTGTTTTAGACGTATGTTACAAGTGTTTTATCTAGATATTATAAAAGTAGATCTTGGTATTGCACATGTTGGGTCCCCTGTATGCGCGTGGGTGTGGAGGGGGCGCCACGATGTGAGCGTGGGACACGAAGCGCGCGCGGGACACAGAGTGGCGCGGGCCCTCACGTGATGCAGGCGCAACAGGCGCGAGCGTCCGGTCCGAACGTCCGGGCGTTATATTCCGTAAAAAAATATTTATTGCTTTTGTCACTATAACTCAAAGTCTCAATCAAAAACATAACCGAGAATTATAATCTTGTCACGATAATAAATAAATATTTATATTAAAATATACAATCAAATAATAAGACAAACTATTCGAGAAACTTAAAAACGAGCATAAATATTATTTGTTTGCACAATTTTTTTAAGCTGTGTTTGCACAAATTTGATACTTAGCGTGTTTGCACAAATAACCTGCTGCACACGGGCTGCTGAAAGCGCCATGGGTCCAAATTGCCCAAATTACTATTGGGCTGATCCAAGCCCCAATACGGCCCATACATTGGATCCCTTCCTCGCCCTCTTCCTCGTATCCACTCGCGAAAATAGCCAGAGCACATTCCCACACCTCCCATGGCGATCCATCCCCGGATCACCGGCGGCCGCAGGCAGCCGCTGCCGCTACCCCTGAAGAGGGCCCTCCTGGCCGCTATCACTGTCGCGGCTGCTCTCTCCATCCTGTGCATCCTGTCCTTCACTGACACGCTGACCTTCACGGACACGCTGTCCTTCCTGGGGTTCCGGCCCCGCGACGTCGACAAGAGGGACGGCAACCGGAGGTACCTTTACTGGGGAAGCCGCGTCGACTGCCCCGGCAAGCACTGCGGCTCCTGCGAGGGCCTCGGGCACCAGGAGTCCAGCCTCCGCTGCGCCCTCGAGGAGGCCCTCTTCCTCGACAGGTAATTTGGTGTCGTCGCTTCGCCCCCCTCCTTCTCTTCTCCCGCGTTGATTGAGGTCGCTAGGTGGCCCTTGGCGTCTAGAAATGGATTCCGGTGGTTAAAGATGGTCATGTCGATTGAATTCCAAATTGCATCGATCTTCTATGTTGTTAGAAGATAGGAAGCACCAAAGCACATTGGATGAAAACTCTGTTGTATTTCAAGTTCTCAATTTCACCAATTTGCGTGCAATGTGGAATTATGCTAATGTGCAATGGCCCCATTCTGCAGGGTGCTTGTCATGCCCGCAAAGATGTGCCTCAATTCAGTGCACAATACAAAGGGGGTCCTTCAATCAAGCAATGCAAGTTCACAACAAAGGTGTTGCTTCTTAAGCACCAGACCTACATATGCTTATGCACACTGTTATTTTTTTGTCAAGTTGAAAAGATTCTGATAATGCTTATACTTCATGTCTTCACAGGTGGGAAACGGGTTCTTGTGCAATGGAATCTTTATATGATATCGACCTCATATCAAGAACTGTACCTGTTATTTTGGATAATCCACGATCATGGTACGAGATAATATCAAGAAGTACAAAGCTCGGTGAGGATGGCTTGGTGGTGCATGTGCAAGGGGTTAGCAGAGCTGAACTCAAACAAAATTCAAATTACTCTGGTGCTCTCCTCATAAACCGCACAGCAAGTCCTCTTGCTTGGTAAGGAATAACGATACTTGTTCCTTGCGATACCATGCTAGCTGCACTCAAAGAAATAGCTTAATTTTGTAGTAGTAGCAGTTAATCACGTCTATCGTGTAACACATAAAATTCAGGTATAGACTTTAATCATCATTACAGTTCAGGTTTATGGAGTGCAAGGACCGGACCAAGCATAGTTCTGTGATGTTGCCATACACTTTTCTGCCAACAATGGCAACAAGGAAACTGAGGGATGCAGCAAACAAGGTATATTGTTAAGAGATTGACTTACTGTTTAGTTTTACAACACAAATATTTGAAATGATAGTGACCACCAACCCACAGGAAAGTAACCATTTCCCAGCACTGTCTTGCTTAGTTCAAAATCCTATTCTTGGGACCTTAAAAAAAATCCTATTCTTGACATTTGTTCTGTTAACCTATCACTAGCTCCCGTGTGGAAATTTATCTCTTCTAGTGCCTGATGGAGAAAATACTACCATCAGTAATTGAATGTACCCAATTACTAGAGTAGCATTTTGTCAGATTCCCACTTAGAAGCACTCATGTTTCCACATCCTGTTATGAACGTGTCTCTACTATTCTATACACTGTTGTAGTCTTTATATCATTTGAATGTAGCATGTTATGTGTCGTGTAGCAGCTGGCCCCTCTCAGTCTGCCTGTTTAGACTTACTAGCAAGCAGCGAATGATTACTTCATTCAGTATATTCTCATCTCTCATGCTTTCATGACATGCCATGTATGCCACATTTATTCTTAGAACAGGGTGTGGCATGCTATTACATCTGTGCATACAGGTCTGTGCATGGATGTTCAGGGAGAACTTAATATCTCCTGTGTATTCAATATTCTTTTAGTAATATTGACTTATTAAATACAGCATGCTATTCTCTGCTTATAAATTTGTGTGCTCTCTTCAGATGAAAGAGATACTTGGTGACTATGATGCTATTCATGTGAGACGAGGTGACCTACTGAAGAATAGGAAAGATAGATTTGGTGTTGAGCGAAGTCTTCATCCTCATCTTGACAGAGATACTCGCCCTGAGTTTATCAAGAAAAGAATTGCAAAGTGGATTCGACCAGGTCGCACTCTTTTCATTGCCTCAAATGAAAGGACCCCAGGCTTCTTTTCATCTCTATCAGACAAGTAAGACCGACACCGTGTACCTACTCTTTTTGCACCTGGCTTCTTTTCATCTGTCAGACAAGTAATACTGGCACCATGCATGCACCTACTCTTCTTGCACCTGTATCCCATACATCAATGAAAATTTGAGGACGTCGCTCCAATGGTGTATTTTTCAGGGTGTATCCATGCACTGACATGTATCCCCAAAACCTACATATTTGTGAGATACTACACCTTGGATATATGTATTCCTGCTAAAAAAAATAGGGAGATGACGCCCCCTGGCTGTCTTAAGAGATGGAAATAGCAGACCCTTTGGACACGACTTGTGAGCATCCTGGTTTGACCCTGGGAGAGCTGCCTCTCAACTAGATGCTGTAACAAACTATGCTTTGGTTGTCATATGTATTCCTGCTTGACCAATGCTTAATGATTTCTATTACATTAGGAATGTTAGATAATCTATTGTTTCCTTGTGTGAACACACAGCAAGGGAAGGCGGCGCTGAAAAAGCTCCATGTTGTGGTACTGTAGCCGCTGTAGAAGTAGGCGCTGAACGGCTCACCTGCCGGACTGTAGCCACATACAGGGACAGGCGCAGAAGTCAGTCTGCACGGCAGCTGTACTAGGACTAGATGCATAGAGTTGTATATATAGTTTGCCACTGCAACTCAACAAAGAGAGTTTAGATTTGCCATCTCCTATACATGGCTTCGGCCAACGCTGGTGCTTGTACTGTGTGTGTATGCTATGTTCTCCCTCTTCTTCAATCTCTAGCCATAGTGTGTGTGTTCGGACAACGCTTGTTCGTAGTCGGCTTAGCTAGTGAGTGCTCGGCAACACTAGCGGGTGCTCGGCAAGACTGGTGAGTGGTCAACTCACCTGAGTCGGTGATCCTATGGGCTAACAAGTGGTATCGGAGTCGTACAAGCGCCATCGCCGGACTAACCGCTAGCGATGACGAACGGTTCGGAGATGGGCGACAGCAGTGGCATTGCTGTGGCTGCCCAGCCACGACCGGAGGTCATTGTTCGCACGGTGCGGGACGTCAGCGACACCAGTTGGCCGACGCTGACTCGCATCAACTATGGAGAGTGGTCGGTGACCATGAAGGTCAAGCTCAGCCCGACGGCTCTGGAATCCTATTGACAAGGGCACCGACAATGAGAAAGATGGCATGTCAGCGTTGGAGGCTATCCTCGCTGCTGTACCGGTGGAGTACAGGGAACCGTTGGGGGCGAAGAGCTCGGCTAAGGAGGCGTGGGAGGCTATTGCGGCGATGCCCGTCGGTTCTGATCGCGCAAAGAAGGCGACGGCCCAGCTTCTGAAGCAGGAGTACGCCAACCTCAAGTTCAAGGATGGTGAAACGGTGGAGGACTTCTCCCTCCGCCTACAAACGCTCATCAGCAAGCTGAAGAGCCACGGCGTCACCATCGACGAAGAGGAGGCGGTCTCCAAGTACCTCCACTCTGTGCCGGCAAAGTACATTCAGATCGCTCTCTCCATAGAGACGATGCTGGACTTGTCCACCCTCACCATTGAGGATGTGACAGGTCGTCTGCGGACGGTGGACGAGCGCCTGGAGCAGACGATAGCAACGAAGGACAGCGGCAAACTACCGCTGACAGAAGAGGAGTGGGCTGCTCGGAGGAACTCCGGGAAGGTAGCCTCCTCCAGCCGCGGTGGCGATGGCAAGCGCCGTGGCAAGGCTTCTTCGGAGAAGAAGCAGGTCGACCCCAACGCCTGTCGGCGTTGCGGGAAGATGGGCTATTGAGCACGGGAGTGTCCAAATCGTAAGCAGGAGAAGAAGGCTGAGGCTCATCTGGCGCAAGCTAATAATGATGATGAGGCCACTATCCTGATGGCGACGTTCTGTGCACTGCACGACGTCGAGGCTGAGGAGAAGGAAGAGGTGACGACGGTGGAAGGACCTAGGAAGGCCCTGAAAGCTGTCAACCTCGACGAACCACGCGTCCAAGTCCACCTCGGACGTGTGGGCGCCGATTAGGAGCAACGGTGGTATTTGGAGTCTGGTGCCAGCAACCACATGACGGGCTCCAAGGCATCCTTCTCTGAGCTCGACGACGACGTTACTGGTACGGTGAAGTTTGGTGATGGCTCACGGGTGACAATCCAAGGACGCGACACCATCATCTTTAGGTGCCAGAACGGGAAACACCGTGCGCTAACGGATGTATATTACATCCCATAGCTGCGTTCTAGCATCATCAGCATTTGTCAGCTGGATGAGCGCGGTAGCGAGGTACTGATCAAGGACGGAGTCCTTAGGATCAAGGACCGGGAGCAGCGACTTCTCGCCAAGGTGAAGAGGTCCCTGAATCGGTTGTACCTGCTCGACCGGAAGGTAGAGCAGCCGGTGTGTCTGGCGGCAAGGCACACCGAGAAACCGTGGATGTGGCATGCTCGGTTCAGACATCTCAGCTTCGACACGCTTGGTCGGCTGGAGAAGATGGTCTAAGGGCTACCCCACATCAAGCACAGAGGCGAGCTGTGTGACAGCTACCTGGCTGGAAAGAAGAGAATGCTACCATTCCCAAAGGCGGCCAAGTATCGCGCGAAGGACGCTCTCGAGCTCGTCCACGGCGACCTCTGCGGACCGATCACGCCAGCTACAAACGGTGGTCGGCGGTACTTCCTCCTGCTCGTGGATGATTGTAGTCGCTACATGTGGCTGCAACTCCTGACGAGCAAGGACGAAGCGACGGCGGCGATCAAGAAGTTCAAGATGCGCGCGGAGGCCGAGAGTGGCAAGAAGCTCCATGTCCTGAGGACTGATCGCGGCGGCGAATTCACTTTGGTGGAGTTCGCTGCGTACTGCGCGGATCAGGGTGTGGTGCGACACCACATCGCGCCGTACTCGCCACAACAGAATGGCGTGGTGGAGAGGGGGAACCAGACGATGGTCGGCATGGCTCGATCCATGATGAAGGCTAAAGGCATACCGGCAAGGTTCTGGGGTGAAGCGGTGACCACGGCGGTGTTCATCCTCAACCGCGCTTTGACCAAGGCCCTGACGGGCAAAACGTCGTTCGAAGCTTGGTATGGGCGCAAGCCGAGCATGTCCTTCCTCTGGACATTCGGCTGCATCGGCCACGTTAGGAAGACGAAGCCGATCCTCACCAAGCTGGAGGACAGGAGCCAAACTGACAGGAGCACACTGATTGTGTTCTTGGGCTACGCGGAGGGTACTAAGGCGCATTGTTTTAAAGGCGTCGCCTAGGCGTCGCCTAGGCGACGACTAGGCGTCCAGGCGACGAAAATGTCTGGGCGTCGGGGGTCGCCTAGCCAGGAGCCGTATGGCGTCCGCCTCGGCGTCTAAGGTGTCCGTCTTTCGCGTTAGGCGTCTGGGGCGTCGCCAACCGGCCTGAGGCGGTCGCCATACTCGTGAACAACCACGCGCGGAAAAGGGAAGGGACCCAAGGCGGGAAATCGCTCCCGCGCGGGACTTCTCCCGCCTTCCGTCGTTTCCTGCGCGCGCGCGTAGAGGAAATTGCGCGGGAATAGAGAGGGATTGTGAGAGATAGGGGATTGAGAAGAGAGAGGGAGAGGCAGACCCTGCTGGAGTTTCTTCCCCACTCGCGGCCAGGTCCCGCTCGTCCTCTCGCGTGCGTCCGCTCAGAGCCGCGAGTCCTCCCCCGCGCGTCCGCTTGCCCGTCTTCCGCTTCCTCTGTGCGGACCCGTGCGTCCGTCCGCACGAACCAGGAGAGCCAGGACGACCAGCTTCTTCTGCGGACCCAGGATGGCTTCACCGGTGCCCAGCTCCGCTCAGCCTTCAGGCCAGCCCTCCACTGGACCAGGTATCCCTCGCCTCCTCTCTCTCTCTCTGTTTCTCTTAAAAAGGTCCAAAGCTTGCATGTGGCGTGTGCTGCTGTCCCCTGCTTTGTTTGTTTTTTCTCTTAAAAAGGTCCAAAGCTTGCATGTGGCATGTGCTACTGTCCCCTGCTTTGTTTGCTTTTAGAAAGGCTGAAGCTTGCATGCGGCTGTCCCCTGCTCAGAGCAGATAGCACATGGGTATAGTTGTTGCTTTGTCTACTTGTGCTTTGATTTATAGATGCTAAATGGAGCAGTACATTAGTTGTTGCTGCTCTGTTTTATATGCTAATTGCACTACCTTTTATGCTAATTTGATTTGTTTATTAGGCTGGAGGGTGCTCTTGCTCTGTGCTCTATTTTAGCTGCTGCTGCTGCTCTGTTTATTAGGCTGGAGGGTGCTCTTTTATGCTATATGCTAATTGCACTGCCTTTTATGCTAATTAAATTGGTAGTTTACTGATTCCTACACTTTGCCATTCTCTGAAGTCTGAACTCATTTGGTTTATAAAAATTATGCAGCAGGAACCATGTCAAGTCCACCATCAATCGTCAGCGGATATGATCCCAAGAATGATCCAGCTCGGAAGCCGCAAAGGTCAAAAGATCCAGCATGGAGGTTTGGCTATTGGCCGAACCTACAAAACAAAGATGAGGTGGCATGCACCTTATGTGGCGGCTCAGTTCGTGGAGGGATTAAAAGGTTGAAGCAACATTTGGCAGGAGGTTATGGAGATGCAAAACTATGTTCGGGTGTCAGCACTGAAGTTAGGAGGGAGATGGCAGATTACTTGGATGCAAACAAGAGGAAAAGACCATTGGTTCTAGATGATGAGGTGGTGGAGGTGGCAGCAAATGAGGCTTCTGCAAATGAGGCTGCTGCTACGGCACAGCCTAGTTCAGGGACAGCAGCAAAAAAGAGGCAAGCATCCTTACAATTCATGGCTGTTGGCAACAAGACTAAACCGGAGGGAAAGGCAAACAAATCTGTAGTTGAGATGCTTCGAAAAACACCAGAAGAGATAGTAGATGAGAGACTTTCAGGGTCTTATCAGCCCATAATTGTGTCCAGTACAAAAACCAAGGAAGAGAAACATTATGTGGATACACAATGGGCCTTGTTCTTCTATGAATGTGGCATACCTTTTAATGCAGCAGTAGCAAGGCAATTTCAGATTGCAGTTGAGGCCACAACACAATATGGTTCAGGGTACAAGCCTCCAACACCATATCAACTTGGGGATCCATTACTTCAAGAAGTAGTGAAGTCAACAAGTACCATGAGAGAGGAGCATGAGAGAGCATGGAAACATTATGGCTGCACACTCATGTCTGATGGATGGTCTGATAGGAGGGGACGCCACTTAATTAACTTCCTTGTAAACAGCCCAGAGGGGACTTACTTCTTGGAGTCCATTGATGCATCAAGTGAAGTACATGATGCATACATGCTTGCTGGTTTGCTAGAGAAGAAGGTTGAGGAGATTGGGAAGGACAAGGTTGTTCAAGTTGTCACAGATAATGGTGCTAACTTCAAGGCTGCAGGCAAGATTCTCATGGACAGGATTCCTACAATATTTTGGAGTCCATGTGCTGCGCATTGCTTGGATCTCATGTTAGAAGATATAGGGAACTTGTCGGAATTCAAGAAACCTATTACACGTGCAAGGCGTGTGACAACTTTCATCTATAGACATGGGAGGATCCTTAGTGCCATGAGGGAGAAAACAGGTGGGGCTGACCTTGTGAGGCCAGCAGCCACATGTTTTGCAACGGCTTTTTTGACTTTGAAGAGCTTGTACAAGCACAAGGATGCTTTGAAGTCTTTAATGGTTAGTGAAGCATGGACTGGGAACAAATTGGCAAAAACTAAGGCTGGTCTAGATGTGCATGACATTGTGCTCTCTACACAGTTTTGGAATTCAGTGGAAGATTGCCTTAGAGCTTCAGCCCCACTCCTTATTGTGCTTAGGGTGGTTGATGGAGATGAGAAGCCAGCAATGCCGGAGGTTCAAGCTCTAATGAACCATGCAAAGGAGAGGATCAATCAAAGCTTTGCTATCCAATCCAAGAAATCTTTGCTCAAGAAGATTATGGGAATAATTGAGCGACGTTGGGAGAAATAAATGGATCATCCATTGTATGGGGCTGCACTGTACTTGAACCTAGGGAAGCTACATCCTCTCCTAAAAAAGGATGATGATGCAACTGTTGGACAGCTAAGAGGTTGCTTTCTTGATGTGCTTTCAAGAATGGTGGAGGATGAGGAAACTAGAAGCAAGATCAATGCTCAAGCCATGGATTATGAATATCTTAGAGGAGATGCTTTTTCAAATAAGATGGCCATTCAAAACCTTGAGTCAATGAGTCCTCGTAAGTGTTTCATTTCCATTTTAATTTCAGCAAGTGTACATCACATCAATTTGATTCCAGCTAGCATTTTTTGGTCCTAGCTCCTAACATATTGTTTCATTTGTTTGCTCTAGTTGATTGGTGGCGTTCCTATGGTGGCCGTGCTATTGAGCTACAAAGGTTTGCAAGGCGTGTGGTTAGTCTTTGTGCTTCATCATCTGGCTGTGAGCGAAATTGGAGCAAATTTGAATCTGTGAGTATTTCCTCATTTGCTTGCTGCCCTTACCAATATTTCAGCAAGCAGTTTATTCATTTTTTGGTTGCAATTGTGTTTCTGGTTTTGTAGATCCACACAAAGAAAAGGAACCGATTGTTGCATAAGAGGCTGAATTCTATTGTCTTTGTTTCCTACAACCGGAAGATGAAATCTAGGTTCCAAAAGTTACGCCAGAACAAGGGAAAAAACTTTGATCCTTTGGTTATTGAGGACTTTGATTGGAACAATGAGTGGGCTGACTCATTGCATGTACCCCCTCAAGGTACTCGTGGGTGTGAGTGTGACCTTACTTGGAACCTTGTTGATGAAGCTGTTGGAGCATCACAATCACTTCAAGGCCGGAACTTTCCAAGAGGAGCCCATAGGCGTGCAAGAAATTCTGCACCTATGGTGGATGAAGCTGAGTTGGGTTCAGATAATGAAGAAAATCCAGATCCATTTGATGATGCAGATGTGACAGATTGTGAGGATGATCCAAATGATGCCAATGAAATTGGAGAAGACAATGAAGCAGCCAACGTTGCTGGAGAGTTTGATGATGGCTATTGAGACTTGAGATATTAGAGATTAAAGATTTCCTCTTTTGTAAGCTAATATATGTGCTGCACTAGCAGCACTACTAATTAAGTATGTGCTGCACTAGCAGCACTACTAATTAAGTTATATATGCCATTAGAGACTAGTTTATGGCTACTAAGAGATGAAACATTTCATATTTGCTACTTGCTACTTTATGTGGTGCCCTAGAACTCTAATAGCACTACATATTATGCTTATAATTGGCTATATTAAGGTTGGATTGTCATCTAAATTTTTATTGGTGTTATATATTAAATTGTCTGTATGGCGTCGCCTAGGCGAGCGCCTTATTCGCCTAGGCGACTGGAAGGGGGTCGCTCGCCTCGCCTCGCCTTACCGCCTGTTTCGGACCGGGGGGTCCTCAACCAACCAGTGAATTTGAACTGCGTGCTCTCGATTCCGGATGGTGATGCAAAGAGACACAAGGTTTATACTGGTTCAGGCAATCGATGCCCTACGTCCAGTCTAAGAGATCGATCTTGTATTCCTTGCACCGAAGTGCTAGTAGTAGGGGGTTACAAGCACAGTGAGAGAGGGAGCTAATCTCAGGTCTCGGCGAGGTGTCGTGTGGGCTGCTTGAGACGTTGCTCTCAAGCGGCTGAGATGTGTATGTGTGTGTTACAAGGTGTTCTTCCCCGTGAGTCCCCCCCCCCCTCTGAGTGGCCCAAGCCCTCTCCTTTTATAGTTGAAGGGAGGACAAGGACAGTACATGTGTTAACTACGCGGCGTCGTGCCAACAGGGGCGACATGTTCGAGCCCTGTGGCCTGTCCCTGTGGCGACGAGGTCGTCGGAGTGGTCCGTCCTTGGAGCACTGGGGCGGCGTGCGAGTCCCATCCGATCCTGTGCGTGGTGAGAGCCCTGGGACCGTCTCGAAGTGGGTGCGGCGGTGGACGTGCAAACCGCTGTGGGTGGACTGTATGCGAGGCCGAGGCTTGGCCGGTGCCGAGGCCGCACCGCAATGGGGGGTCTCGGCGGGCACGATCCCCAAGATAGCCGAGACCTTGGTGCACAGTGCCGAGGCCCCGAGTGGGTGGCTGATTTGGTGCGTCGGCTTGGAGGCGGTGATGTACCGGGACAGGTTGTCCGTGCGATGTTGTTTTTGAGGCGGAGATCGCGGGACACAGTGCGGTGTGGGCGCTGATCGTGGGCACAGCGTCAGGACACAGTGGCCGGTAATCCCCGCCGTGCCCTGTCCCGGCCGGTATGGCGCTGATGCGACCTCAGGTCCCGTCGGCCACTCCGTGGCGTCGAGCCCTCGTCCGGCGGAGAATGTGGGAGTGGTTGAAGTATTAATGAGACACGACGTGCTGTCGGGAAGGTCGGCCGAGGCGGGGGGGCGACGGGCCACAGACGAACCGGCCTCGAGCGACGCGGAGAATGAGGCCTCGCGCGAGACGGAGATCGGACTCCTTGTCGAGACCTTCCGTGAGAGGCCTCGCGCGACACGGAGAATGCACCCCCTGCCGAGGCCTTCCGTGGGGAGCCTCGCGCGAGGCGGAGATTGCGTTCCCTGCCGAGGCCTCCTGCGCGAGGCTCGAGGTGAGGCGGAGGGCTTGGTGGGCCTAGTTGTGGCATCGACTTCGACGAAGTCTTTGTGCCAGTAGCGAGCATGGAGTCTGTCCGTTTGCTACTAGCCTTGGCAGCAGCAAAGGACTGGCGCACCCATCACTTGGACGTTAAATCGGCCTTCCTCAACGGCGAGCTGACGGAGACGGTCTTCGTCGGGCAACCTCTAGGTTTCGCCGTCAAGGGAGAGGAGCACAGGGTGCTCCAACTGTGCAAGGCGCTCTACGGGCTGCGGCAGGCCCCACGAGCATGGAACGCGAAGCTTGATGCCACGCTGGGCGAACTTGGGTTCCAACGGTGCGCAACCGAGCACGTGCTCTACACGCGACGACGGGAGAAGGAGGAGCTCGTCGTCGACGTGTATGTGGACGACTTGATCGTCACCGGCGCGCACACGTAGGACATCAATAGCTTCAAGCGCGAGATGACGGCTCGTTTCCGAATAAGCGATCTCGTAGCACTCTCCTACTACCTCGGCATCGAGGTGAGACAGGGGAAGGAGGAACTCACGCTCGGTCAGAGCGCGTATGCCTCGAAGTTGTTGGAGCGGAGCGGCATGGCTGAGTGTAAGCTATGCGTGACTCCGATGGAGTAGCGGCTGAAGCTGACAAAGGCTAGAACCGCGGCGAAGGTGGATGCAACACTCTACCGGGGCATCGTCGGCGGTCTGCGCTACCTAGTCCATACGAGGCCGGACATTGTGTTCGCCGTGGGCTACGTCAGTCGCTTCATGGAGGATCACTGGGCTACGTTGAAGCAGCTACTGCGCTACGTCAAGGGGACGGTAGATCAGGGGATCATCTTCCCAAAGATCGGAGCTCACTGTGTTCAGCTATGCAGACATGGCGGGGGACATCGACGGACGACGGAGCACCTCAGGCGTGCTCGTCTTCCTCGGGTCGGCTCTAATTTCATGGCTGTCGCTGAAACAGAAGGTGGTAGCGCTATCGACGTGCGAGGCAGAGTACGTAGCGGCGGCCACAGCGGCGTGCCAAGTTGTGTGGCTACGTCGGCTGCTGGGCGAGTTGACCGGCGTGGAAGCTCACCCACCAGCACTGATGGTGGACAACCAGCCCGCCATCGCCCTCGCGAAGAATCCGGTTCTGCACGACCGGAGCAAACACATCGACGTGAAGTTCCACTTCCTCCGGGATTGTGTCGATGGAGGGCAAATCGTCATCGAGTTCGTCGAAACTGGTCGACAACTCGTGGACGTCCTCACCAAACCGCTCGGACGTCTTCGACTCACGGAGCTGAAGAAGATGATCGGCATGAAGGGGGTACAAGGGATAGCAGTAGGATTAGGGGAAGAATTGTTAGATAATCCACTGCTTCCTTGTGTGAACACACAGTAAGGGAAGGCGGCGCCAAAAAGGCTCCCTGCTGTGGTGCTATAGCCGCTGTAGAGGCAGGCCGAACGGCTCACCTGCCGTACTGTAGCCACATGCAGGGACAGACGCAGAAGTCAGTCCTGCTGTGTTATCTAGTCACTATTGCAGCAGGGCAGCTGTACTAAGACTAGATGGATAGAGTTGTATATATAGTTTGCCACTGCAACTCAACAAAGAGAGTTCAGATTTACCATCTCCTATATAGGGCTCCGGCCAACGTTGATGCCTGTACTATGTGTAGGCTCTGTTCTCCCTCTTCTTCAACCTCTAGCAATAGTGTGTGTGTTCGGACAACGCTTGTTCGTAGTCGGCTTAGCTAGTGAGTGCTCGGCAACACTAGCGGGTGCTCAACAAGACTGGTGAGTGGTCAACTCACCTGAGCCGGTGATCCTGTGGGCTAACAAGAAACTGTGTTCCTGAATGATTACCTAAGTAATATATTTCAAATGTTTAAAATGTTCCATGAGTGATCGATGGTTTCATCTTTCCCAAGGAACTATCACCATGGA
Organism: Miscanthus floridulus; assembly: GCF_019320115.1. Lineage (NCBI taxonomy): Eukaryota > Viridiplantae > Streptophyta > Magnoliopsida > Poales > Poaceae > Miscanthus > Miscanthus floridulus. The sequence goes on from NC_089582.1 coordinate 143,055,100, forward strand.
CTTGGACTGCTAATATAAAAGTGATATTTACATAGCAGTTAGCGAGGCAGCATTATATCTGCATGTGCTCTCTTGAGACAAGCTATGACATTGTTTCTGTCTCTTATGGTGGCATGTTGTGCCCGCAGGTACAGGCTAGCATATTCATCTAACTTCAGCAGCATATTGAATCCGATAATCGAGAACAACTATCAGCTGTTCATGGTGGAAAGGTTGATTATGCAAGGCGCGAGGACGTTTGTGAAGACAATGAAAGAGTTCGATAAAGATCTTGCTCTCTGTGATGATCCAAAGAAGAATACCAAAGACTGGCAGGAACCAGTTTATACAGACGACTGATGGCAGCTGTTTTGTGTTCCTAGATACAGCTTAGTTCCAACTGTATCACTGATCTTAAAGGTTTCACAAAGATGACCAAGTACTTAACATTTATGAGATCATATGATAGCTTGAGATGGATGCATTAACTATGGCATGACTGCTCACCATGTTCTTTTGTTCAGTTACGGTGTTCAATTGGTTTGTTTTTCTTCATCTGTTTAACAAAGATTACTGGGTGGTGGGAGACTGTTTGTTAACATCTGTGGACCAAACAGTTGTGTATCTATAGCATGTAACTGCCGTTGGAGCAAAGCTATCAACCGATGAGACACATTACTTCCTGCTCCTGTTGCTATATTGTACTTGTGTTAACAGCATCAGTTATACTAGCTCTGTCAAACCTAGCTAGAAAAAGATAGAATGTTGAGCATCTTGCGTTGATTCTTCTTTAAGAAAAAAAAAACACTTTATATGAGAACACTTTATGGTAATCTTTTTTGCTTTGTTGGGGCTTAGTGATGTAGAGAAGTTATTCAGCAATATAGAAATTCGTGTCAAAGACAATGTGCTATATATAGTGTGTATAACCCATAAGCTATAGGATGTTTAGCAGGTAGTGCTTGTGACTAGCAATGTATACACGTTACTGCAAGTTCAGTGAACCCTATGGCCTATGCAGGCTCCCTTAGAGCATTCATCACTGTAGCTGGAGAGATGCATCATGCATGGATATATATATACTGGCACTTGAATCTCATTGCGTATACAGAGGTGATATAAGTTGATCCCAAAAGCACCTTCGATAGGTTTCTATAAATCAATTTTGTCCTTTCTTTCAGAGAAGATTTCCATCAGCCCATGAAAACTAATAATAAGCCTTGGGGGCTTTGTTTGGCCTGCTTAGCATGCATTTAGCAACTTATTAGTAGTCAACTAGAGTGCTTCGATGTCGATCGATCACCAAGCTAGAGAGCAATGCACACTCCATTCCATATTCCCATGCACGGCCAGGCATTGAATAACTTGTTGAGATTTGATTTGAGAAGGTGGTGCAAAGCCTCTGCAGTGCAGCTAGATTAGCTGACTAAAATCCATCCATGCATACATGCATTCTTGTTAGTTTCTCTCAGACAGATCAACACTTAGCTCTTGCACATTAATTTCAGTACGCACTTAAGAAATTACCAAAGCCTAGCTAGCGAGCTAGCGATCGAAACTACTACTCTCTGATCTGATCTCTATATGTACACGAACGAGAGCAATGCAATCCAGCCGGCCGGCCGGCGGGCCAGCGGCGGCTAGACGTCGCTGCTTCCCTGCTCATGGTTGTCGTCTCCATCCTCCTGGTGCGCTCGCTTCTTCTTCTTGCCCTGCAGGGCCACGCCGAACAGCTTCACCGTGCCGTCGTCCTCCGGCCGCCGCGGCGGGGAGGGGGAGTCCGCCAGGTCCAGCTCCATCAGCCTGCAGGAGGACGCGGCGCCACCGGCGCTGGTGGGCAGGGACGCGTGCACCACCGACGAGGGGCTCGTCACCGGGGCCACGTGGTTCTGCAGGAAGTAGATGATGTCGTTGTAGAGCTTCTTCATGTGCGCCAGCTCCGACAGCAGCAGCGAGTTGCGCCGCCGCAGCTGCCGGTTGTCCTCCGACAACACCGCCAGGAAGTCCCCGCCGCTTCCTCCACTGCCTTCATTATTGCCGCCGCCGGGGGCGGGCTCTTCTTGGAAGTGGTGATGGTACACCGGCTGCGTCGGCGGCGGGGGCGGCGGCGGGGAGAACGGGTTGAGGTGGTGGTGGTGGAGATGGTGATGATGGTGGTGGTAGGGCTGGTGCGGTGGCAGCGGCGTCGGCAGCGGCTGCGACGACTTCCTCCTGTGGATCTCGGCGAGGAGGTGCTTGGCGCCCTTCCTGAAAAACTCGTTGGCGAACTCCCACCTATCTGCCACTATCTTCCTAAAGCCCTGCAACAGCAAAAACAGCAAATTTAAACCAAAGAAAAAATTCAGTATTTTCTTCTTGCAGTGAGTTGTGTTATTAGCTAGCACAAGATATTAATAACGAAAGCCTATATGAGATGAGAGATCGACGTCGACACTGTTGCACAACAGCACATTGCAATTGCAGCTACCATGCATGGCACATGTACTACGTGCACATGCTGCATCAAGCTAGCAATGCAAAGAGAGAGAGAGAGAGACGTCTGGTACATCACGATGGATGCTCTCATCAGATCAGTGCTTCTGTGTGCATGTGTGTAGTACTGTACGTACTGATGTGTAGTCAGCTCAGCTGCTAGTCATGTCATGTGATGTGCGGTGGTAATGCATGGTATCTTGTACTGTATAAGGGTATATACTGCTTGGAACAGAATACCATAGGGTATATATTCTCTAAAATTTCGTTGTGCCAATCTTTTCCCAATGATTGGGAGTGAGACTAGCGCACAAAGGATGATTCATTCCATGTGTACGACGCATGCTCATGAAACCTTAGTGTTTTCTATGCTATGCATACACATATCTGTACTCTGGATTTTCGCAACTCATATATACCAATAACATTGTTAAGCAAGAGCTGGCTAATGGAGAAATAAAAAAAAATTTTAAAGAGATGATAGGAGCTCTACCTTTTAATTAAAATAGAAAAGAGAGAAATAAAAGATACTCGCATCGAGTCAATGGTCGTTGACAAAAGATCAGATCAGGAAGTATATCTACTAGCCTGGCACAAAAAGAAGCAGGCAGTATAGTACTAGTACCCCCAAAACAGTATCTATCTTGGCACAAAATGAAACAAAAAATTTCTTTTGACCATTTTGAAAGGGTAAGCCTCTGAATAAACGGTATTGTAAATCTAAGCTTGACTTGGAAGCTAGCAAGTGGTCGAATGAAGTCCCTTTCAAAGTCAACAAGAACCTGGGGTCAGTTTGGATGCCAAAATTTTTGGCAAAATGCTACTGTAGCGTTTTCGTTGTTATTTGGCAATTAGTGTCAAATCATAGTCTAATTATGCTTAAAAGATTCGTCTCGTGGATTTCGTCTAAACTGTGTAATTAGTTTTATTTTTTATTTATATTTAATGCTTCATGCATGCGTCTAAAGATTCGATGTGACGGGAAATTTTGAAAATTTTGCCGTTTTGGGAGGCAACTAAACAGGGCCCAGAAAGCCGAAGAACAGTGAGTGGAGCTGAACCCAAATGCAAACCACAAATTAAATGCATGCAGCAGCCTATCTGCTTGTCACAGGGAGGGGAATGAATGCAACCGATTGGCTAGCTAGTCGTTGGCAGGTCACACCAATGCCTGCTGCCGTATATTCATCACACAGTGCAGCCAAAATCTGACGAACGAAGAGATCGATCGAGTACCCAAGAAAAAAAGACACTTTTGCTTGCTAGCTAGCTAGCTTGTCACATTGTAGCTAGGAAACAAACAAGAGGAGCAATGCAAACCGAGAGATGAGAAACAAAATAAGGTCTCTCTCTAGTCAACAACACAGCAAGGAATTGAAACCATGAATGCATTGCATATTTGCATGCCACCGAAGGAAAGGAAGATCGACCACAATGCAATATAGCACTGCATATATACTACGAACTTACATAGGTGTTGAGCTGCCTGACGAAGCTGGAGAAGTTGTTGTGCTTGAAGTAGTTTGGGAGGAGGTCGCGGGCGAACTCGGGCGGGCGCCACACGACGAAGGTGGTGTCGTCGTCGCCCCACGACACGATGTGGTCGGTGCAGGGGTCGTCCACCAGCTGGTACGTCTTGGTCAGAAACGGCGCCGGCACCGGCTTCGCGTGCGAGCTCTCCATCGACACCACCATCTCGCCGCACCGCTCCACAAGGAAAGCCATGCTTGGCCAGCCGCCGGCCGCCCAAACTAAGATCGAGCTAGCCTCTCCCTCGCTCTATATTTCTCTTCTTTGGCCTCGGCCCTACAGGAAGAGATCGATGGATCGATCGAGGACAAAGCTAAGCAAGCAAGATGAGGAAGAAGACGAGGACGGAGCAGGAGAATCGGAGCCTCGGAGAAGCAATATAAGCTAGTAGGAGTAGTATTACTATGGGAGCTCCAGCTGCTAGCAAGCAAGCACGGAGAAAGTTAAAGAGAGAGTGCGAGGAGAGAGAAATTAAAGGCTGCCGCTCTTTAGCTCTATCTCCAGTCTCACTGTCTCGCACTCGCACACATAAACACATGACCGCACCTCGCGCGCACACCCCACGAGCTCAGCAGGCTCAGCTCCTTCTCCCCCTTCAAATATTCTCTCCGGTGTGTGGCTCAGGCTGCAGAGGCCACCACTGCCTGGACGACCTGGACCGCTGCCTGCCTCTCTTGCTTCTCTCCCCACAGGCCAGGCCACACACACTCTCTCTCTTCCAGCCGTAGCTAGTAGCCAGAGGACTAGGGTCGTAGCCCCGGCAGCCCCGCCTTTGGATCCGCCCCTGTATATGCACGTGCATGGATATCTGTGCAGGAGCAGTGCAGGGTAGCGTGGGTCTTTTTCGGCCATGGAAGAATGTTTTTCCCTCCCAACATTTTAGTATAAGCATCAGAATAAGTCAAATTTTATCATCAGTGAACAGGGGCCTAAGATCAGAAGAAGATGAAGATGGTCGCCGCTCGCCAGCAGAGAGGGGCTTTGTATTGCATTGCTTTTAGCTAGCTAGGTCGTTCTTTTGGCATTACCCTCTCGCTCAGGGGCGGATCTAAGGGGGGGCTGGGGGGGCTCCAGCCCCCCCTACAGCTGATGCATCAATGGAAATATGGGGAGGGTGAGGGAGAAGAAGAGGTGGAGGAAAAAAGAAAAATGGAGAAAGAGAAGAAGAAGAAGAGACCAGCCTCATTCAATCCTGTTCTGCATCCGCCACTGCTCTCGCTCGTGTCGCTCACCATACTTATTATAATTGTTGCCTAGGGCATACGTGTTGCTTGGAGGAGATCAAGCAGCTAGTGTATAGTATTATGACGATGCATTTAGTTATTTCAAATAGAGAGATGCCTATAAACGTATAAGGTGTTGTACGATCGACACCTTTGTCGCCGTTGGATCTTTGTTTAGTCCTTTGATTTGAAAGAGATGAGACTGCTGATTACATATGGATATTATTTATTTTTTTCATGAGAAAACCTTTAACTATATATGGTATGAGTCCTAGATAGTGGCGGATCTAGAGAAATATATGCTAGGAGGGGCTGCTCTTCCTTATATATTTTCTATATTTAGCCTCTTCTTCTAAGTTTCAGTGACTATAAACTTGTAGCAGGGGCTCTATACATCCGGCGGCGATAGCGTAGGTTCGAGCCCCAACCGATCCAGTGCTAGATCCGCCCCTAGTGAGTAAGTATATTAAAAAAAGATGTAGTATGAGAGTCTAGTTTTCAAATCTTAGCCAAATAAATGTTCATTTTAAACCCCAACTATTATAACATCTTACTTTTAATCTTCATCTAAAAAAGTTCACTTTCAACCTCAACTATCATATGCATCTGGATTTTTTTTTAATTTATAAAGAAGAAAACCATTCAGTTCTGTATTGTTTAAAGCCACATTATAATTTCTCAATTTAGGGAATAGTTTTCAAAAATTGCAATTTCATAAATGATTTCAAACATTAATTCTAGATGTATTCCACACTTCTAGTTGCACATATGATTATTGAAAATATAAATCAATTTGGTATGTATTGAAATAAAGTTTAAATGACAATAGACGAGAAAGGTTTTAGCTTAATAGCAAACAATATATATTTTCAATCATGTTATCATTTATTTCAGTTATACTCTATTAAAAATGAGTAATTATTTGGGATTGGCTAAAATCAACTATTCCCAAACACTTTCTTTTATCATAACATATCTATAAACTATAGGAGATGTATACTTTTATGAAACTATCAAGACAAATCGAGTTATACCGCTTCCAAACATTCAGTCTCAATGCGTAAAATGTTTATAGTCACAATTGGGAACGATTGATGATGTAAGATAACCCAAAGATCTCACTTACTAAAAGAAATGTTTAGAATATTTTAAGCCATTTTCGAATTCTGAAGTTCAAATACAAACTTAGCCATTACCCATATTAAATTCGAACCAAAACTGCAAAGTGAAGGGTTTTAACAGCTAAAGGTTGGAAAGTAAATGATTTTATATTTGAGGTTAGAAAACAAGACGTGGCAAATACTTAAAAGTTGTTTAAAATTGTGTACTTCTATCTATATCGATTCAATGTCTAAGTATTCATATATCCTTATTGTCATAAATATTGTTGTATTTTTATTTGATCAAACTTGAAAAAAATAGACTTTAGACAACTCACAAATTGATTTATTCAGGGATGGAGGGAGTATTAGAAGTTATGTATGTATCAAAAAAGTGAATGGTTTATTGGGGCTGCATGCAAATAATGTTGACAAATAAATAGGTACCCACATGTATATATTTATAAGAACTACATTATCAATCTCAAAAGAAAATATATAGTTCTAGTAGTTACTAGGTAGATAAAAGAATACAACTAGTATATTTTTTTACCATAATGCTCACATAATTTGCTTTAATTGGCAACAAGGTAATTAATCAGTCATCCCCTCCTCTTAACTGCACACGTACTAGCTAGCTAGAAACATGTTCAACAGCACTGTTTTCTGTAGCGTTCGGCTGCCGTCCCGGCCGACTGCAAGCTAGGTAGCTGCCGCTGGGCCCTAGCTTTGAGACGAGACTTGAACAGGACTAGAGGAGCCGTTCAACACATGCATGTGGCTCCAAAAGCGAGTCTCCATGGTCACCAGCAGTCCCCGCTGCAGCGAGCAGCGAGCCAGCGTCACGTTGGAGTACGTACGTAACGTACGTCGCCGGCGACGATAGATGGATCGATAGATTTGACGTGTGCGTGATGGAACAGGAGAACACTTGGCAACGCGCAACGACCCGTGGTCGTCCGATCGATCCGTCCCGTCCGTCCGTCCGTGGATCACATCATCAGGCACTAGACTGCTGGCAGCAGCTAGCAGGCACGGGCTGGACTGGATCATGCATTTTTTGTTTCTAATAAAAAGGCATGCATGCATGCAAGAAAAGGAGCATGGAATGGAAAAGAAAAAAAGGACCCCGAGAGTGAGAGCCTGAGCTGAGAGGGCGATGGAGATGGTCAGGTCAGAGCACGCCGGCCGCCACCGGACGCAGCAGCAGCAGCAGCTGATCGAGGAATCCCTCCGCCGTCCCGTCCGTGCACGGCTGCACCTGCACGCAGTGGGAGGAGCGGCGGGAGGCGAGTGAGGTGGCGGTAGCGCGCTCTAGTTGCGCGCGCGCATGAACTGCACTGCACCGCACGGCCCGTATCCTCATGGTATTTAGTGACCAAATTGTTCTCCCTCTCCCCACCTGCTGCACTGGTGCATGCTGCAGTGTGTGTGCGCTATAGCTAGCTGCCTGTGTCTGTGTGGTTGTAAACAACGAGAGATACTTTTGTTTCGTGCTGCTGCGGCCGGGCGGCCGCCTGCTTGCTGCTTGCAAGTTTCAAGGCAGCCCCGTGACTTCCATGGAACAGCAACACACCAGACCTGAGACTAACATGAGACCACACCTCTATGCGTGTTTAGTTCGCGAATTTTGGGAATTTGACTACGGTAGCATTTTCGTTTTTATTTGGTAATTAGTGTTCAATCATGGACTAATTAGGCTCAAAACGTTCGTCTCGTAATTTCCAATCAAACTGTGCAATTAGTTTTTTTTCGTCTACATTTAATGCTACATACACGTATAGCAAAGATTCGATATAATGACTGCTGTAGCACTTTTTGAAAACTAAACAAGCTCTCTCTCTCTCTCAGCGAGAGCTACTACAGGAAGGAGCAGTGGAGACACTTGTAGTAAATGGAGAGAGTTATGACCATGCATCTATCCAGAGTCCAGAGGGGTGCAATGCAAGCTAGGTAGGGGAGGGATCCACTTTTGAGCGCGTGTTTAGCTGGGTGAAAGTTGGAAACTTGGCTACTGTAGCATTTTCATTTTTATTTGGTAAATAGTGTTCAATCATGGACTAACTAGGCTCAAAACGTTCGTCTCGCAATTTCCAACCAAACTGTGCAATTAGTTTTTTTTTTGTCTACATTTAATGCTCCATGCATGTATCGTAAGATTCGATGTGATGGCTACTATAGTACTTTTTTGGAATTTGGGGTGGGAACTAAAGGGCCGTAGTGCATGCAATGCAATTGCAGCTGCATTTTTCTATTGCCCCTTCGGCCCTTCCCAGCCTCCCAGGCAGGCCTGCATGCTGCCCTGCTATAGCTGCATCTGCATGATGCATGGGTGTGTGTGATGGTGATGCAGGAGGGCCAGCCAGCAAGGCTGCTGCTTCCATTAATATCATATCAATGTGCAAGAAAACAAACATTCCTGATTCCTCTCATCCCCCAACTTTTCAACCAGCATTGAACCAAACAAAACAACGTTAGTACACGTTATCTCTTTACACGTTTTTTCCCCCTCCTGCTTCCTTCTCTCTCTTTGGTCCCAGCACGCATGCACCTAGCATCATGAACTGATGAGAGTTGCACAGTCACTGGCTCACTGCTAGCTATCCAGCTGCGCAGTGAAAGTGAGTGAGTGACTACTTCAAAGTTTGAAGAGACCTAGCTACTACTAGCTAGCTTGCAAGTAAGGTCGCACAGATCTCACAAGATTACTAGCTGGATCTGTGTATGAAATGCTTCTCTCCTCCGATCTTTTCCTTCTTCGTCATGCATGCCTTCAAACTCGAAAGATATCCATTCAAGCAAGCAGCAATGAAACCACAGAGTCAAATGCAAGATCCATTCTAGGCCCCCCTGCCTGCCTGCAGGTGATCAATAGAGATGCAGCTAGGTTTTGGCATGCAAGTACTCATCAGTTGCTTGCATGCCACAAGTATGCATCAATGCAATTCAGGAGGCAGCTCACCAGCTACTACATCTGCATGGCCTAATTTCAGTACAATTTGGTACAATGGTCCTGCTGGCCGCCTGCTTGTACAAAAGCTAGTATATTGCATGTACTACCTCTCTAGCTAGCAAGACAAGGATGAACAAAAATAAATAAACAAAGAAAATATAAGGAAGAACTCATTACAAGAAACTACTCCTAGCTAGCAAGACAAGAGGCAAAGTTTAATTTCAAGCAGGAAGAGAGGGGGTGCAGAGATGAAGAGTATAGGTACATAGTGAGGCAGGCAGGCATGTGTGTGACACAACTATTTGCTTCAGTGCATGCAGTGCAGTGCGCAGTGTGGATTGGGTGTCGAGTTTGAATATTATGGAAGATTCTGTTCCACATATGACAAGGTTGCTTTAATCATATGTTTGTGGTAGACATATTGTGAGTACATCACATGACCTATCCCCATGCCCACATGTGGCCCGGTACTGCATCTGTGTTGCCAGGTCTAGATCTATCTTTGACTGGGGAAATATGCATAAAATAATAAGGGCACAAAAGAACACTGCTGCCTGCATGCATGCAGCTGGTGCCTGGTGGTGAGGAGAGAGAAAGAGATCATCTGTATATATATCACATAGTTTATTACTTCCATATATATATATATATATATATATATATATATATATATATATATATATATATATATATATATATATATATATATATATATATATATATATGCTTTTATATTTGTGATAGATGTGGTGAGAGTGACTACTGGCTAGTGAGAGAGATCATGCAAAGAATGTTGTCATCTTCCTCTCTAGTTAGGTAGATCAGGCATTGGGCGGGCCACATTATCTGATGACACACCATGCCCAGATGCCGTTAAAAACCAGTCCTCTAGACATGTATCGTGCCGCACAAATCACAACAACGTTTCTCTCATCTCGAGATTCCTTTGAAATATCATCAGTTCTTTATCATATCATTGCATGCATGCATGCATGAGAAAGATACTGCAGGCGGCAGTGTTATTATAGGGCAAACTACTGTTTGATGTGATACTGTTGTCTGTATGTTAAAGAACATATGTGTATTCGTGCAGTGAACTGACACTAGCTAGCTAGTTAGGGACATAATTAGGGTGATTAGGAAAAGAGAGAGAAAGATGTATAGAAATATTCACTGGAAGACTGCAGCACGCACTTTGCAAAAGATGAAGCTGTTTGTCTACTATAGGAGTAGATCAGACATATAAGGGATATAGGGCAAAAGGCATTGCATAGAGCCATAGAGGTCATGTGAAGAGAAGAGGAGAGACCAAAATGTGTGTGTGAAAGCTTCTACCACCTCCCTAGGCTGCATAGAGAACAGCTGCAATCTTGGACTTTAGCATGATTGCCACTCACATACTGCAACGCAATGTGGAGGATTATAATTAGACAATTAGGTGTACTTGATTAAAGAGAGAGATCGATCTAGATGTTTATGCTAGCTGTTCCTACTTCATTCCTAGCCCCTTGATTTGCATCAGAGTTTGATGGGTAGTGGTACGTCCAAAGCATAGTGCACAGTGTACTGTCGTGCACATCCCAGCCATACAAGTGCATGCCTACCTAGGTCCAGAGGCCACAGCTGCTAGCTTATTCAAAGGAAGAACATATATGCATGTATGTAATGTTTGTCCCTGCTTGTATGTACTGGTGCTAGCTAGCAGTACACACTACACGTTAGTACTGGAGAGATCTAGCTAGAAGTAGAGCTTGTTTTGGTTGGAAACAATGCAAGGACCAATGCAAATCTTTTGCTGTGGCTGCATTGCATGAAAGGTTGATTCTTCTTTCAACATCTCTATGCGCAAGAGAGCCTTTTTCGTGTAGGAAAACGGAAAAGGTGAAAAAGACACTCCAAAGATGGGGAGGTCGCTCGCCAGACAAAGGAAGCTTTTCAGAGAACATTTCCTTGGTTTTCCCAGAGAGAAAGAGAGAGGGAAAGAATGGCTAGCTAGCTAGAGGGCGAGAAAGAGAGAGGCGGGCCGGGTCAGAAGTCAGAGAGCATTAGGCAAAAAAACTGGTTAAAGTCCGTGCACACATATAAAGGAGCTGTAAAGATGTAAAATCTGTTGGCGCCGGGATCTCCGGCACGGGTGAGCCGATCATTTATCGACATTGCTGATCACATACTATGGCTAGAGGTAGAAGAAAAGGAAAGAACAGAGCACGTACATACACAGCACAAGCACCAGCGTTGGTCGGAACTCTACAGAGGAGATGGCAAAACTGAACTCGCTCTCTTTACTGAGTTGCAATAGGAAGCTATATATACAACTCTACCCATCTAATCATAGTGCACAGACATGTCAGGCTGCCATGCTGCTACAGTGACTAGATATGACAGCAGGGCTGACTTTGGCGCCTGCCCCTGCTGTGGCTACAGTGCGGCAGGAGAGCCTTTCGGCGCCTACCCCTGCCACGGCTACAGTGCTGCAGCAGGGGAGCCCATTCGGCGCCTGCCCCTGCTGCGCGTATAGAGGAGAGCAGCAGATTACTAAACAATTCTTCCCCTAGTCCTGCTGCTAACCCTAGAACCTCCACCATGCCGATCATCTTCTTCCGCTCCGTGAACCGAAGACGGCCGAGCGGCTTGGTGAGGACGTCCGCGAGTTGCCGACCAATTTCAACGAACTCGATGACAATCTGCCCTCCATCGACACAGTCCTTGAGGAAGTGGAACTTGACGTCGACGCGCTTACTCCGGTCGTGGAGAACTGAATTCTTCGCGAGGGCAATGGCGGGCTGGTTGCCCACCATCAGTGCTGGTGGGTGAACTTCCACACCAGTCAGCTCACCCAGCAGCCGACGCAGCCACACAGCTTGGCATGCCGCTGTGGCCGTCGCCACGTACTCTGCCTCGCACGTGGACAGCGCGCCAGAGGTGCTTCGCCATCCATCGATGTCCCCCGCCATATCTACATTGCTAAACACAGTGAGCTACAGCCCACTTCCGCCGGTCTTGGGGAAGACGATCCCTTGATCCACGTCCCCTTGACGTAGCGCAGTAGCCGCTTCACCGTAGCCCGGTGAACCTCTCGGGGATCCTCCATGAAGCGGCTGACATAGCCCACAATGAACGTAATGTCCGGCCTCGTGTGGACTAGGTAGCGTAGACCGTCGACGATGCTCCGGTAGAGTGTTGCATCTACCTTCGCTGCGGTACTAGCCTTCGTCAGCTTCAGCCGCTCCTCCATCGGAGTCACACACGACTTGCACTCAGCCATGTCGCTCCGCTCCAATAGCTTTGAGGCGTACGCGCTCTGACCGAGCGTGAGCGCCTCCTTCCCCTGTCTCACCTCAATGCCGAGGTAGTAGGAGAGCGCGCTGAGATCGCTCATTCGAAAACGAGCCACCATCTCACGCTTGAAACTGTCGATGTCCTCCGCACGTGCGCCGGTGACGATCAAGTCATCCACATACACGCCAACAACGAGCTCCTCCTTCCCCCGTCGTCGCGTGTAGAGCACGTGCTCGGTTGCGCACCGTGTGAACCCAAGTTCGCCTAGCGTGGCGTCAAGCTTGGCATTCCACGCTCATGGGGCCTGCCGTAGCCCGTAGAGCGCCTTGCGCAGTCGGAGCACTCTGTGCTCCGCTTCCTTGACGGCAAAAACCGAAGGTTGCCAGACGAAGACCGTCTTCACCAGCTCGCCGTTGACGAAGGCTGATTTTACGTCCAGGTGATAGACGTGCCGGTCCTTCGCTGCTGCAAAAGCTAGCAGCAGTCGAATAGACTCCATGCGCGCTACCGATGCAAAGACTTCCTTGAAGTCGATACCCTCGCGCTAGACAAAACCTCGGGGGACGAGACACGGCTTGTGCTTGACAACGGTGTCGCGCTCATCCCGCTTGAACTTGTACACCCACTTCAGACCGATCGGATGACATCCTGGAGGTGGATCGACGAGCTCCCAAGTCTTGTTTTCCCCGATCGCCTTTATCTCCGCCAGCATCGCTCGTCGCCAATTTGCATCGCGCTTGGCCAGCGTGAACGTGGGTGGTTTCTCTGCACTGATGAGATGCAGCTCTAGGTCATCGAGTAGCCGACCCGCTAGGCCTGAGGGCCCTGTGCCACCGACGATGTTATCTAGCCCATGGAACCGCACCTCCTCACCATCGTGAAAAGCATCCACGAACTTAGTGATGTCGCTTGGAGGTGAAGCAAACTCGATCATTATCGATGGAGTCCCCTGTTCCATTGGAGTGGTCGGCACAACACCTAGAGTGCTCGGTACCCCGGCTTCAGTGGTCGGCACTACTCCTAGACCACTCATCACCACTCCTGGAGTGGTTTGCACCACTGCAGGAGTGCTCGGCACCAGTCTTGGAGTGGTCGGCACCACTGCAAGACCTCTTGGCTCTGCTATGGGAGAGTTCGGCACCCGTCCTAGAGTGGTCGACACCACTGCAGGACCGCTCGGCACCACTCCTGGAGTGCTCGGCACCCCTCCCAAAGTGCTCGGCACCGCCCCAGGAGTGCTTGGCTCTGTTGTTGGAGTGGTCGGCACCTCCTCTCCAGCGTCTCCACCACCGTGGATGACCAAGTGCTTGACGATGAAGGTGCTAGTGAAGCCGCTAGCTTCCCTCGTGCCTGGACTGTCCTAGTCCCAGACTGCCTTCTCGTTGAACATGATGTCGCGCGAGACAACCACCTTGCCTCCGCATGGGTCATAGAGCTGGTATGCCTTGGTACCTTCTGCGTAGCCTAGGAGCACCATCGGTGTGCTCCTGTCCTCCAGCTTAGTGAGAACCGGCTTCGTCTTCCTGACGTGTCTGATGCAGCCAAATGTCTAGAGAAAGAACATGCTCGACTTATGCCCATACCAAGCTTCGAACGGCGTCTTGCCCTTCAGGGCCTTGGTGGGTGCATGGTTGAGGATGAACACCGCCGTGGTCACCGCCTCACCCTAGAACGTTGTCGACATGCTCTTGGCCTTTATCATGGATCGAGCCATGCCGATCACCATCTGGTTATGTCACTCCACCATGCTATTCTGTTGTGGCGGGTATGGCACGGTGTGGTGTCGCCCCACACCCTAATCCACACAATACGCAGCGAACTCCACTGAAGTGAATTCACCACCGCGATCAGTCCGCAGCACGCGTAGCTTCTTGTCGCTCTCCGCCTCCGCGCACACCTTGAACTTCTTGATCACCGCCGCCACCTCGTCCTTGCTCGTTAGGAGTTGCAACCACATATAGCAACTATAATCATCCACGAAAAGGAGGAAGTACCGCCGACCACCGTTTGTGGCTGGCGTGATTGGCCTGCAGAGATCGCCGTGGACGAGCTCGAGAGCGTTTCCCGCATGATACTTGGTCGCCTTTGGGAACGATAGCCTCCTCTGCTTCCTGGCCAGGTAGCTATCACAAAGCTCGCCTACGTGATTTGATGTGGGGTAGCCCTCGGACCATCTTCTCCAGCCGATCGAGCGCATCGAAGCTGAGATGGTTGAACCAGGCATGCCACAGCCACGACTCCTTGGTGTGTCGTGCTGCCAGGCACACCGGCTGCTCCACCTTCAAGTCGAGCAGGTACAATCGATTACATGAGCATTTTACCTTCGTGAGAAGACGTCGCTCCTAATCTGGAATCTTTAGGATCCCGCTCTCGATCAGTACCTCGCATCCATGCTCGTCTAGCTGGCTAATGCTGATGATGCTTGAACGTAGCTGCGGGATGTAGTACACATCCGTCAGCGTGCGGTGCTCACCGTTCTGGCACCTGAAGATGATGGTGCCGCGCCCTCGGATCGCCACCCTTGAGCCATCACCGAACGTCACTATGCCGGTCACATTGCTGTCGAGCTTGGAGAAGGCTTTCTTGGAGCCCATCATGTGGTTGCTGGCGCCGGAGTCCAGGTACCACCACTGCTCCTATTCACCACCCACATGTCTGAGGTAGACTTGGGCGCGTGGTTTGTCTAGGTGGACAGCCTTCAGAGCCTTGCCGTGCCCTTCCACCACCATCACCTCTCCCTTCTCCTTCGCCTCAACATCGTGCAGTGTACAGAACGTCACCATCAGGAGAGTGACCTCATCATCCTTATCAGCCTACGCTAAATGAGCCTCAGCCTTCTTCTCTTGCTTGCGATTTGGGCATTGCTTTGCCCAATGGCCCGTCTTCCCGCAGCGTTAGTAGACGTTGGGGTCGACCTTCTTCTTCTTCTCCAAAGAAGCCTTGTCGCAGCGCTTGCCATCGCCATCGCAGCTGGAGGAGGCTTCCCCGGACTTCTTCCTCCGGACAGCCCACTCCTCCTTTGTCAGCAGCAGCTTGCCGCTCTCCGTCGTTGCTGTGGCCTGCTCTATGCGCTCGTCCACCGTCCACAGACGGCTTGTCACATCCTCAATAGTGAGGGTGGATAAGTCCAGCATCGTCTCTATGGAGAGAGCAATCTGGATGTACTTCACTAACACTGAGTGGAGGTACTTGGAGACCGCCTCTTCTTCGTCGATGGTGACGCCGTGGCTCCTCAGCTTGCTGATGAGCGACTGCAGGTGGAGGGAGAAGTTCTCCACCAACTCACCATTCTTGAACTTGAGGGTGGCGTACTCCTGCTTCAGCAGCTGGTCCGTCGCCTTCTTTGCGCGGTCGGAGCCGACGCGCATCGCTGCAATGGCCTCCCATGCCTCCTTAGTAGAGTTCTTCGTCCCCAACGGCTCCATGTAGTCCGCCGGCACAGCAGCAAGGATAGCCTCCAACGCTGACATGTCATCTTCTTTGTTGTCGGTGCCCTTGTCAATAGCATTCCAAAGCCGTTGGGCTCTGAGCTTGACCTTCATGGTCACCGCCCACTCGCCATAGTTGGTGCGAGTCAGCATCGGCCAACTGGTGCCGCTGACCTCCCGCACTGTGCGCACGACGACCTCCTGTTGTGGCTGGGCAGCCACAACAGCGCCGCTGCTATCGCCCATCTCCAAACTGTCCGTCATCGTCAGCGGTTGGGCCGGCGACGGCGCTTGTACGACTTTGATACCACTTGTTGGCCCCTGGATCTCCGGCACGGGTGAGCCGATCGCTCACCGATGTTGCCGATCACACACTATGGCTAGAGGTAGAAGAAGAGAGGGAGAATAGAGCACACACACAGCACAAGCACCAGCGTTGGCCGGAGCTCTGCAGAGGAGATGTCAAAACTGAACAAGCTCTCTTTACTGAGTTGCAGTGAGAAGCTATATATACAACTCTACCCATCTAATCCTAGTGCACAGACATGTCAGGCTGTCATGCTGCTATAGTGACTAGATGTGACAGCAGGGCTGACTTTGACGCCTGCCCTGCTATGGCTACAGTGCGGCAAGAGAGCTTTTCGGCGCATGCCCGTGCCGCGGCTACAGTGCTGCAGCAGATGAGCCCTTTTGGCGTCTGCCCATGCTACGCGTATAAAGGAGAGCAACAGATTACTTAACAAAATCACCACTGCGACCTCTGGACTACTACTTTTCCAAACTTACACATGCGCACATATCTTCCCTCGGCCGCCCTCCCTCTTTCATGCATGTTCTTCCGTTCAATTTGCGGTGTATTATGTTTAATTTGGCATTGACTTGCAAAAAAGAATATATAGCTTCATGTCTACTCTCCTCCAAGAACCAATAATAGATACATTGTACATAATTAGATATGATAGCGAAAGTTGAATTATATATATGGACATCGTCCAACACGTAGGTCATTACCAAAGTACGTAGCATGATATCATTTCTCCCTCTCCATAGTCCATATGGTTGCCATCCACCACTTTCAAACGGCTCTGAATAAGCTGCATATGCAGGGGGCGCTGCAGTGCAGTGCAGCGCAGCGACAGCTGGATGGTGCACGGGCGAGGTGGCTGGCTAGTAGAACAATCAAGCAGCCCATCTGCCCCGTGCATGCATGCGACAGGGGGCCTCAGTAACTGCACGAGCATGAGCATGCGCCTATGGGTGCTGCTCAGGGAACAGGACATGCGTCCAAAGCTCGTGCACTGCCACACGTGAGTGCACGCCAGGGCTCACATCCGTGAAGCTTCCAAACTCTCTCCACCTCTCTCTCTCTCTCTCTCTCTCTCTCTCATTTACTTGAGCTTGCTGAGCCGAGCTACCGATCTGCAGCATCGCATGGCCTGTGGGGTGCAGCTGCATCATACACGGCCAAGGGCTCTTCTTTGGCTGTCATCTTACACTGCAGTGCATCATCTTACACTGCTTCTCTCCCTATGGAGAGAGAGAGAGAGTCACAAGTGCATGGCCAAGGGCTCTTCTTTGGCTGTCTTGTAGTCTTCTGTAACTCTGTTGCTCCACATGGTGTCACATGCAGCATCAGTGCCTCTCCGATCCCCGGCCTTCTCTTCTCACCTCTCTCTTCTGCTCATACACGACAACAGTTTCATCCTGTTGTTGGCTTGTGTGTATTGACTGCTTGGCAGATCTGAACCTGCATCCGTTTCCAAAAGAAATACTCAGATTAGTCCACACAAGGAGTAGATTAGCAAGCAATGCATATCGTACATACACAGATAGTAGATCTTTCCTGACTTTTCTTGCAGAATCTAATCATGCCTGGCTTGGCAAATGCCATTGGCTATCCCCTCTTCCTTTTACCCTAGAGGAATGACAGTGTGCTAGCTGGTCAAAAAAGCTGGACACAAGGGTAAACTAGTATATGGGAGAGACTAGTGCAAAGGGTATCAGAGCATGCATGCAGTACTACTGGTAGTGGTAGCTAGCTCCTATGCAAGCCCAGCTTTAAGGACACCGGCCTTGTTTAGATCCCATTAAAGTTCCAAGTTTTTTTACTCTCTTTTTATCATATCAATTTTTAGCTGCTTGCATGGAGTATTAAATGTAGGTAAAAAAAAACTAATTACACAGTTTAGTTGGAAATCACGAGATGAATCTTTTGAGCCTAGTTGATCCACGATTGGACAATATTTACCAAATAAGACGAAAGTGGTACTATTCATCAGGTTGAAAAAAATTGCAATCTAAACCAGGCCACCGTACCTAAAGGCTACCAGCAGTCCACTACCAGTCAAAGAAACATAGAGTCACCCAACTCCCTGCCTGCTCCAACAAAACAAATCAGCGTACATGGAGTTTTGGATTTCATTGCTACAGTAGCCCCTTTCGCTTTACTAAAAAACAAATAAAAGCACTGTTCTAGCTAATTTGTTGTGAGAGAGAAAATATTGTTCCGACTTAAAAAACAAGCTGAAAAATACGGATTATAAGAGAAACGAACAGGACTAGTTTCTCATGAGGAGGTCGAGACAAAAAGAAATGCCCGTGCATGTTTCTGGCTTGCATTGCTTCTACAGAATTGATAGCAAAAGTGTTATATAATCTACTGCTACCTTGTGTGAACATAGTAAAGAAAGTCAGCGCCGAAAAGGCCCCTGCTGTGATATTGTAGCCGCTGCAAGTGCAGGCGCCGCACGGCTCACCTGCAGTACTGTAGGCACATGCAGTGGTCGGCGTAGAATGAGCCCTATATGTTATCTAGTTACCGTTACAGCATGTGCGCTGTACTAGGACTAGATGGATAGAGTTGTATAAATAGACTACCACGGTAACTCAGTAAAGAGAGCTCAGATTTGCCATCTCACATACAGGGCTTCGGCCAACGCTGGTGTCTTGTATTGTGTGTGCTTGCTCTGTTCCCCCTTCTTCTTCTAGCTCTAGCCATAGTGTGTGGACACGGACAACGCTTGTTTGTGGGCCACACTGTAGGAGTGTCCAGCCTCAGTCTTGGAGTGGTCGGCACCACTGCAAGACGTCTTGGCTCCGCCACGGGAGTGCTCGGCACCCGTCCTAGAGTGGTCGTCACCACTGCAGAACCTCCCGGCATCACTCCTGGCGTGCTCGACATCCCTCCAGGAGTGCTCGACATCCCTCCAAGAGTGCTCGACACTCCTCCCGAAGTGCTCGGCATCCCTCCCGAAGTGCTCGGCACTGCCCTAGGAGTGCTCGGTAACACTAGCGGGTGCTCGGCAAGACTGGCGAGTGGTTCACTCCCCTGAGCCGGTGATCCTATGGGCCAACAAGTGGTATCAGAGTCGTACAAGCGCCGTCGCCAGACTAACCGCTGGCGATGACGGGCGGTTCGGAGATGGGCGACAGCAGTGGCACTGCTGTGGCTGCCCAGCCACGACCGAAGGTCATTGTTCACACGGTGTGGGAGGTCAGCGGCACCAGTTGGCCGACACTGACTCGCACCAACTATGGAGAGTGGTCAGTGACCATGAAGGTCAAGCTCAGAGCCCGATGGCTCTGGAATGCTGTTGACAAGGGCACCGATAATGAAGAAGATGACATGTCAGCGCTGGAGGCTATCCTCGTTGCTGTACCGGTGGAGTACAGGGAGCCGTTGGGGGCGAAGAGCTCGGCTAAAGAGGTGTGGGAGGCTATTGCGGCGATGCGCGTTGGTTTCGACCGCGCAAAGAAGGCAACGACCTAGCTTCTGAAGTAGGAGTACGCCAACCTCAAGTTCAAGGATGGTGAAACGATGGAGGACTTCTCCCTCCGACTGCAGACGCTCATCAGCAAGCTGAAGAGCCACGACGTCACCATCGACGAAGAGGAGGCAGTCTCTAAGTACCTCCACTCCGTGCCGGCAAAGTATATCTAGATCGCTCTCTCCATAGAGACGATGCTGGATTTATCCACCCTCACCATTGAAGATGTGACAGGCCATTTACGGGTGGTGGATGAGTGCCTGGAGCAGGCGACAACAACGAAGGACAGTGGGAAACTCCTACTGACGGAAGAGGAGTGGGCTGCTCGGAGGAACTCCAGGATGGCAGCCTCCTCCAGCCACGGTGGCGATGGCAAGCGCCGCGGCAAGGCTTCTTCGGAGAAGAAGCAGGTCGACCCCAACGCCTACCGACATTGTGGGAAGATGGGCCATTAGACACGGGAGTGCCCAAATCGCAAGCAGGAGAAGAAGGCTCAGGCTCATCTGGCGCAAGCCGATGATGAGGATGAGGCCACTATCCTGATGGCGATGTTCTGTGCACTGCACGACGTCGAGGCTGAGGAGAGGGAAGAGGCAACGATGGTGGAAGGACCTGGGAAGGCCCTGAAAACCATCAACCTCAACGAACCACGCGCCTAAGTTCACCTCAGACATGTGGGCGCCGACCGGGAGCAGCGGTGGTATCTGGACTCTAGTGCCAATAACCACATGACAGGCTCCAATGCATCCTTCTCTGAGTTCGACGGTGATGTTACCGGTACGGTGAAGTTTGGTGATGGCTCAAGGGTGGCTATCCAAGGGCACGGCTCCATTATCTTCAGATGCCAGAACGGGGAGCACCGCACGCTAATGGATGTATATTACATCCCGCAGCTGCGTTCTAGCATCATCAGCATTGGTTAGCTTGATGAGCATGGTAGCGAGGTATCGATCAAGGATGGAGTCCTTAGGATTAGGGACCGGAAGCAGCGACTTCTTGCCAAGGTAAAGAGATCCCTAAACCGGTTGTACCTGCTCGACCTGAAGGTAGAGGAGCCGGTGTGCCTAGCGGCAAGGCACTCCGAGGAACCATGGATGTGGCATGCCTAGTTCGGACATCTCAGCTTCGACG
Organism: Miscanthus floridulus; assembly: GCF_019320115.1. Taxonomy (NCBI): domain Eukaryota; kingdom Viridiplantae; phylum Streptophyta; class Magnoliopsida; order Poales; family Poaceae; genus Miscanthus; species Miscanthus floridulus. Next base: position 143,075,962 of record NC_089582.1, read on the forward strand.
CGCTTGGTCGGCTGGAAAAGATGGTCCAAGGGCTACCCCACATCAAGCATGGAGGTGAGCTGTGTGACAACTACCTGGCCGGGAAGCAGAGGAGGCTACCTTTTCCAAAGGCGGCCAAGTATCGTGTGAAGGACGCTCTCGAGCTCATGCACGACGACCTCTGCAGGCCGATCACGCCTGCTACAAATGGTGGTTAGCGGTACTTCCTCCTGCTCATGGATGATTGCAGTTGCTACATGTGGCTGCAACTCCTGACGAGCAAGGACGAAGCGGTGGCGATCAAGAAGTTCAAGACGCGTGCGGAGGCCGAGAGCGGCAAGAAGCTTCGCATGCTGAGGACTGATCACGACGGTGAATTCACTTCGGTGGAGTTCGTTGCGTACTGCATGGATTAGGGTGTGGGGCAACACCACATCGCGCCGTACTCACCACAACAGAATGGCGTGGTGGAGCGACGGAACTAGACGGTGGTCAGCATGGCCCGATCAATGATGAAAGCCAAAGGCATGTCGGCAAGGTTCTAGGGAGAGGCAGTGACCACGGCGGTGTTTATCCTCAACCGCTCTCCGACCAAAGCCCTGACGGGCAAGACGCCGTTCGAAGCTTGGTATAGGTGCAAGCCGAGCGTGTCCTTCCTTCGAATATTCAGCTACATCAGCCATGTTATGAAGACAAAGCTGAACCTCACCAAGCTGGAGGATAGGAGAACAACGATGGTGTTCCTAGGCTATGCGGAGGGTACCAAGGTGTACTGGCTCTATGACCCACGCGGAGACAAGGTGCTTGGGACTTGGGACTAGAGCAGTTTGAGCATGGGGGAAGCTGGCGGCTTCACCAGCACCTTTGTCGTCGAGCACTTGATCATCCACAGTGATAGAGACGCTGGGGAAGAGGTGTTGAGCACTCTGGGAGAAGTGCCGAGCACTCTGGCGGTAGAGCCGAGCACTCCTAGGGCAGTGCCGAGCACTTTGGGAGGGATGCCAAGCACTCCGGGAGGAGTGTCGAGCACTCCTGAAGGGATACCAAGCACGTCAAGAGTGGTGCCGGGAGGTTCTGCTATGGTGGCGAGCACTCTAGGACGGGTGCCGAGCACTCCCGTGGTAGAGCCAAGACGTCTTACAGTGGTGCCGATCACTCCAAGACTAAGGCTAGACACTCCTACAGTGTGCCGAACACTGCAGGAGTTATGACGAGCTGTCCAGAAGTAGAGCCGAGCACTCAAGGTGCTGTGCCGAGCACTCTGGTGGAATAGGGAACTCCATCAACGCTGATCGAGTTTGCCTCACCTCCAAGTGACATCACTGAGTTCATGGATGCCTACCACGAAGGTGAGGAGGTGCGGTTCCGCAGGCTGGACAACATCGTCGACGGCACAGGTCCCTCAGATCTGGTGGGCAGGCTGCTCAACAACGTAGAGCTACTACTCGTCAGTGTAGAGGAACCACCCACATTTGCGCTAGCCGAGCGCGATGGAATCTGGCGACGGGCGATGCTAGAGGAGATGAAGGTGATCGAGGAAAACGAGACTTGGCAGCTCATCGATCCACCTCCAAGATGTCGTCCGATCAGCCTAAAGTGGGTATACAATGTCAAGCGGGACGAGCTTAGCGCCATTGTCAAGCACAAGGCGCGCCTCGTTGCCTGAGGCTTTGTTCAGCGCGAGGGCATAGACTTCAAGGAGGTCTTTGCGCCAGTAGCACGCATGGAGTCAGCTCATTTGCTACTTGCTTTGGCAGCAACAAAGGACTGGTGCATCCATCACTTGGACGTTAAATTGGCCTTCCTCAACGGCGAGCTGGCGGAGACGGTCTTTGTTAGGAACCTCTAGGTTTTGCCGTCAAGGGAGAGGATGAAAGCTCTAGTTTGGTTTTGGTTAATTGATGAAACCCTAAGTGCTAACCTAGTTTATCAAAGTGATCATGAGATAGGTAGCACTATTCCAAGTGATGAAGCAATGACGAAGATCATGACAATGTGATGGCATGGTTATGATCAAAGGCTTGAACTTGGAAAAGAAGAAAGAGAAAAACAAAAGGCTCAAGGCAAAGGTATAAAATGTAGGAGCCATTTTATTTTAGTGATCAAGACACTTAGTGAGTGTGATCACATTTAGGATAGATAGCCGTACTATTAAGAGGAGTGAAACTCGTATCGAAATACGGTTATCAAAGTGACACTAGATGCTCTAATTCATTGCATATGCATTTAGGATCTAGTGGAGTACTAACACCCTTGAAAATATTTGTGAAAATATGCTAACACATGTGCACAAGGTGATACACTTGGTGGTTGGCACATTTGAGCAAGGGTGAAGGAGATAGATATGATAAAGGGTCAGTCTCGCTGTTTTTCTACTAATCGGACGCTGGTCTCAGGGGGACCGGTGCGTCTGGTCAGGCGTGGCAGTGATGACCCAGCGTCGGTCATGTGACCGGACGCTGGGCCTCTGACTGACCGGATGCTTGAAGGATGCATCCGGTCAGAGCTGGCGTGGCTGCACTAATGTCAGGGTAGCTGACCGGACGCTGGATGTGTCCGGTCAAGTATCACCGGACGCGTCCAGTCTAGTTTTTCAGTCCTTGGGAGCTTACTGGAAATGACCGGACGCTGAGGGTTCAGCGTCCGGTCACTTTTGACAGAGCATCCGGTCAACTATCGATCGTTGAGATCAGACGATTCCTGTTGAACACAGGATGACACGTGGCCGCCATCGGGCGACCGGACGCTGAGCCCTGCGTCTGGTTAGTAGGACCGGAGCGTTCGGTCACCCCGGTCAATGCCTAGTGAAGGGGTAGAACGGCTCTATTTCGTGAGGGCTTCTATTTAAGACCTATCACCAGCTCTAGCTCACCACTCTTGCACATTTTCATTGACATTGCAATCTTGTGAGCTTAGCCAAAGCACTCCCACTCATCTCCATCATTGATCCATCATATTTGTGAGATTGGGAGAGAATCCAAGTGCATTGCTTGAGTGATTGCATCTAGAGGCACTTGGTATTCGTGTTGTGCTATGGATTTCACTTGTTACTCTTGGTGGTTGCCACCACCTAGATGGCTTGGTGCAGCGATGGAGGATCGACACGAGTTGGTGATTGTTCGTGGCCACCTTCGGTGATTGTGAGGGGAGTTGTACCTTCCCCGGCGGAGTGCCGAAAGGTAACTCTAGTGAATTGCTCATGTCATTGAGTTACCTCACTTGTGAGTAGGTTCTTGCGGTGTACACTTGTGTGGACGAGGTTTGTAAAACACCTCTTAGCCGCTGAACCACCAAGTGTTGGTCGACACAACAGGAATGTAGTGTGTTGGCAAGCACGTGAACCTCGAGAGAAAATCGGTTGTCTCTTGTCATTTGCATTCTCCCAGTGATTGGCGTAATCTTCATCTTGTGATTGGTTCATTTCTCTACACGATAGTATAATCACCCTACTCACTCATTTATATTCTTGCAAACTAGTTGTGACAAGCTATTTAGTGTAATTAGAATTGAGAGCTTGCTTTGTTGTTTTAAGTTCATCTAGTAGAGCTCTTTAGAGTAGCAAGTTTGAGAGCTCTTAGTGAGTAGTAACTTTGCAAGTTGTGTGCCTAGTAATCATTGCAACTAGAATTATTGGATAGGTGGCTTGCAACCCTTATAGAGCTAGAGCAAGTTTGCAAGTCGCTATTTATCATACTAATTAAATTGCTCTAGTTGATTTGTAGATTTTTAAATAGGCTATTCACCCCCCCTCTAGCCATATTAGGACCTTTCAAGTGGTATCAAAGCCGTGGTCACCGTTGGATTGAAGGCTTAATAACCTCGGTGTCAAATTATGGCTCAAGTTGTGTTCAACCATGTGGGGGGCAAACCACCATTCTTTGATGGCACATGCTATGATTATTGGAAGAGAAAGATGATGATGTATCTTGGTTCAATCAATGATCAAGTATGGAAGGTGACCGAGAATGACTATGCTATCATCAATCCCAATGATCCCACCAACCAAGATAAGATCAACAAATAATGCAATACAATGGCTCTCAACACCATATACAATGCCATTGATTCCAAGGTGTTTGAGCAAATCAAGGATTGTGAAGAGCAAATGAGGTGTGGAAAAGATTGGAAGAAACATATGAGGGCACACCGGCGGTGAAGAGTGCCAAGTTGTATATCCTCAAGGATAAATTGACAAGCTTCAAGATGAAGGAAGATGAGAGCATTCCGGAGATGTTCCATCGTTTGCAAGTGATTGTCAATATTTGAAGGCATTGGGAGAGAAGATCAAGGATGATGATGTCTCTCATCGGTTCTTGATGTGCCTACCTCCAAGATTTGAGATGTTGAGATTGCTCATCATAAAGGAGAATTGAAGGAGATTACCCCAACCAAGTACTAGGTGATGTCATGACACAAGAGACATACCGTGTGGAAAGAGAGGGGGGATGACAAGGATGACAAGAAAGAAGAAGAGGACAAGAAGAAGAAGAGTATAGCATTCAAGGCTAGCTCATCATCATCCAAGAACAAGGGCAAGTCCAAGAAAGAATCAAGTGATGATGATGATCTTAGTGACATTGATGATGAAGCCATGGCCCTATTTGTGCGCAAGATGGGCAAATTCATGAAGAAGAAGGGCTATGGTGCAAGAAAGAGAAGAGATCACACCAAGAGCAAAGAATATGTGAGAAGATGCTACAATTTCAAGAGCTCCGATCATGTTGTAGCAAATTGTCCCTACAATAGTGATAATGATGAAGATGAGAAGAAGAAGCATAAGAAAGACAAAAATGAAAAGGAGAAGAAGGAGAAGAGAATGACATTCCAAAAGAAGAAGAAAGGTGGAGGCTATGTAGTCACTTGGGATAGTGATGGTTCCTCGGATGGTGATAGCTCTAGTGATGATGACAAGAAATCTATCAAAAGAGCACTAGCAAGCATCGCCATCAACAAGAAGCTCTCCATCTTCGACACTCCAACAACATGCCTCATGGCAAAGCCTACCAAGGTAAAATATGATGAGAGTGATGATGATTAATGTGAAAGTGACTCTTGTAGGAATGATAATGATGATGAGGATGAGGAGTACACCAAGGAGGAGCTCTTGGACATGTGTGAGCAAGTGCACACTTGCAATGAGATGAAGAGAAAGGAGTGCAAAGAATTACACAAGAAAGTAAAATTTCTTGAGCAATCCTTTGATGAGCTCAATGCCACTCATGAGAGGCTAATGGAAGCCCATGAGAAGCTTGGCAAAGCTCACTTTAAGCTTGAAAAGGCTCACTCTCTCATTGAGCAAGTCAAAGTGGACGAAGCCAAGAAGGAGCAAATGATCATATCATGTGATGTGGGACTAACATGTGATCTTATTAATGAATCTATTTTTGTTGCTCCCACTAATACTTCTTGTAGCAATATCACCTTCTACTTCACCTTTGAGTGATGGTCTCACTTGTGAAACCTCACTAATGGTGGAAAATAAGACCCTCAAGAAGGAGGTGAATGAGCTCACTCGTGCCTTAGGCAATGCCTATGGTGGAGAAGCCTGCTTGCTAAAGTGCTTGGGTAGCCAAAGGTTTTCTCTCAACAAAGAGGGATTAGGCTACACCCCCAAGAAAGGCAAGGCGGCCTTTGTCACTCCCAAAGCTAGCTTTGTGAAGGGCAATGGTCGGTTTTGCAATAGATGCAAGCAAGTTGGGCATATAGAGCAAAATTGCAAGACTAACAAGAACAAGCTACCTAATGTATCCTCAATCAAATTTGATTCTTGTTACATACTTTATAAGGGTGCCAATGATGTGAAGGCTAAGTTCAATGATACATCAATTGTGGGGCCAAAGAAGAAGGCCTTTTGGGTACCAAAGACCTTAGTGACTAACCTACAAGGACCCAAACAAGTTTGGTTACCTAAAAAGAATTGATTTTTTTGTAGGTAAATTATAAAGCCGGAGGAAGGCATTGGGTGCTTGATAGTGGGTGCACACAACACGTGACCAGTGATCCAAGAATGTTCAATTCAATCAATGAAAACAAGAGCAATAGGTTTGATAGTATCACATTTGGTGACAATGGAAAAGGCAAGGTCAAAGGGCTTGGTAAGATTGCAATATCCAATGACTTGAGCATTTCTAATGTGCTACTAGTAGAGAGCTTGAACTTCAACCTTTTGTCGGTAGCTCAATTATGTGATCTTGGTTTCAAGTGCATATTTGGTGTGGATGATGTAGAAATCATAAGTGTAGATGGCTCTAACTTGATATTCAAAGGATTTAGATATGAGAATCTATACTTAGTTGATTTCAATGCTAGAGAAGCTCAATTGACAACGTGTTTGATCACTAAGTCTAGCATGGGTTGGTTATGGCATAGAAGGCTTGGTCATGTTGAAATGAAATAATTGAACAAGTTAATCAAACATGATTTAGTTAGAGGCTTGAAAGATGTCACTTTTGAGAAAGATAAGCTATGTAGTGCATGTCAAGCCAGAAAACAAGTTGGTAACACACATCCTAAGAAGAGCATGATGAGCACATCTAAGGCATTTGAGTTGATGCACATGGACTTGTTTGGACCAACCACATACACTAGCATTGGTGGAAACAAATATGGATTTATGATTGTGGATGATTTCACTAGATATACATGGGTCTTCTTTCTTGTTGACAAGAGTGATGTGTTTGCAACATTCAAATCTTTTGTCAAAGGCATTCACAATGAGTTTGAAACAATCATCAAGAAAGTTAGAAGTGATAATAGTAGTGAATTCAAGAATACTAGAATTGATGAGATGTGTGATGAATTTAGAATTAGACATCAATTCTCGGCCAAGTATACTCAATCAAATGGGCTAGTTGAGAGAAAAAATAGAACCTTGATTGACATGGCAAGATCAATGTTGAGTGAGTACAATGTGAGTCATTCATTTTGGGCCGAAGCAATCAACATGGCTTGCTACTATAGCAACCGACTCTATTGTCACCTCATGATGGAGAAGACACCTTATAAGCTATTGAATGGAAGAAAGCCAAACATACCATACTTTTGGGTATTTGGTTGTAAATGCTACATATTGAAGAAAGGCACTAGATTGAGCAAGTTTGAAAAGAAATGTGATGAAGGTTTCTTACTTGGTTACTCCACTACTAGCAAGGCTTATAGAGTTTGGAATTTGGCTAGTGGTACTCTTGAGGAGGTTCATGATGTGGAGTTTGATGAAACAAATGGTTCCTAAGAGGAAGATGAGAATCTAGATGATGTAAAAGGCACTCAATTGATCAAGGCAATGAGAAACATGGACATCGGTGAGTTAAGGCCTAGAGAGGTGATTGAAAGGATCAAGATGCCCAAGAGGGGGGGTGAATTGGGCTAATTCTAAATTTTCTTGCAATAATTAAATCATACGGTTAGCCCAATTAACCCCTTGTGCCTAGAAAAGTGTTTCTATTACTCTAACACACAAAGGACTTGCAACCTATGTTCCAAACTTACTCTAGCATGGCAATTCTATGAATGTAAGAATATGTATTGAATTGCACAAAGTAAATGCTCAAAGTAAATGGAGAGAGAGGAACGCGGTGATGTTTTGCCGAGGTATCAGAGAGTCGCCACTCCCTACTAGTCCTCGTTGGAGCACCCGCATAAGGGTGTAGCTCCCCCTTGATCCGCGCAAGGATCAAGTGCTCTCTACGGGTTGATTCTTTGACACTCTGTCGTGGCGAATCACCTAAAGCCGCTCACAACTTGAGTTGGGTCACCCACAAGCTCCGCCATGTGATCACCAAGCTCCCAATCACTACCAAGCCGTCTAGGTGATGGCGATCACCAAGAGTAACAAGCACAAACTCTCACTTGACCACGCAAAGCCTAATGAGAAGATGGATGCACACTTGGCTACTCTTGATTCACTAATGAGGCTGCTCTCTTGGATTCTCAAATCTCAATCACCTCACTAGGACCTTGCTCTTCTCGGCACTCACAAATGTGTTTCTCAGCTGTTGGAATGAGCAAAAGTGACTCCACACACGAGTGGAGCTTCTATTTATAAGGCAGCCTGAAAAACGAACCGTTATGAGCTTCTGTGGGGTGATCAGACGCTTCGGTCATGTTGACCGACACTCCAGTCAGTTCAACCTGCGAACCAGTGAAAATGTGTTGACCGAACGCTGGCAGGGTCTGGTCACCACTGATCGGATGCGTCCGGTCGCATTAAACCCTTACTGGAACCTTACTGAACTCGACCGGACGCTGAACCCCCAGGGTCCGGTCAGTACTGACCGGACGCATCCGGTCGCAGATTCCCTTCTCTGGAACCTTACTGGAGTCGACCGAACGCTGCCTTTCAGCGTCCGGTCACTTGACCTCTCCAGCGTCCGGTGGCACCGAACGCAGTCTGTTGATCAAATGAACTGACCGGACCCTATGGCCAGCGTCCGGTCACACCGGGGCCAGCGTCCGGTCATCATTTGACCCTTCATTCACTTCCAACTCTCGATCATGTGTGAATGAAGTTTGCTCCAAAGGATCTTAGGCATTCATAGGAGCTACCTAGAGCTAGTTTTAACAAGTGTGCACCATACCTAACTCACTAGACTCACCTAGGTCAAGCTACCCATCCATACCCCCTTAATAGTACGGCCAAAGGAAAAACAAAGTCCTAAACTACTCTAAGTGTCACTCCAACTCCAATCGACACTTAGAACTAGTCATCCTTAACCTTGTCGTCCATCCTTTGAAAACCAAAACGATTTCCATCATAGGGGCATGACAACCTTGATTGCCCAATTGATCTCCATTACCATGATCTAACTTACTTGTCTCTGCAAAACACACGTTAGTCATAGTAATCTTGTATTGTCATTAATCACCGAAACCCAACTAGGGGCCTAGATGCTTTCAATCTCCCCCTTTTTGGTGATTGATGACAATACCACCTCGAGTATGTGAAAGAGTGATGTTTTTGACGGGCTTGGTTCATATAAGCTTTTGTCGATAAGAACAAAAGTGTTAGTCAAGCTTATATGACCCAAGCCAACACAATGTACTCAAAGGATATGAATTAAGCAAGAGTACAAGTAAAGCTCATTTGCATCGGAGTATAAACGTGAAAGCAAGGGCAAATGAGCATAACACAAGTGATATGACATATAAATAATGCAAAGTAGAGAGCACACATGTCATATATCACAATCACGTAGATATCACTATCACATAGATATAATAATATGCATGAAAGTAACACACGAATGCATAAAAGTAATAGTGTATCACACAGATAGAACTCCAAATGTATGTAATAGACTAATACTAGATAACAAGCTCCTCCTAAATGTCGCTCCCCCTGAGTCTACATACTCAAACCCTCTCCCCCTTTGGCGTCAAACACCAAAACCTAAGGGTCGGTCGGCGGGGCTGCAGCGGATGAGCCGGGCGCTGAAGTACGTGGAGCAAGATGAAACTAAGTGCCATCATCATCTGACCCTGAGCTCTATACTGACTGACCCTCTGTAGCAGGAAGTGTCGCTGAAGTGGTCTAGGTCTGAGCTGGGGCAAGTGCTACCTGTGATGCTGCTAGGACGTCTGTCATAGGATCTAAAGAGGCGACAGACGAGGGGAGCCGCTGAGTAGTCATGACAACTGGAGCTGCTATAGACGGACCGGCGGTATGCATATGAGGTGGTGTAGGCATGCCGGTCAACTCACTGAAGGATGCTCCAAGACTCCTGGAGACTGACGTGTTAGGCACAAATAGCGAGGGTGACTGCTCCGGTGAGAAGCCCGTGTGATATGGAGTGAACTGCGGGGCTACCACTGGTGAGGACAACCACTGGGACACCTGAACTATAGGGGAAGCAAACTGAGCTAGAGGCTATCCCTGACTCTGAAGCCCACTGGGCTATACAGCTGGAGTTGTCGAAGTGGTGGTAGGCTGAGCAAGCTAGGGCGAAGGCTGTGGCAGTGGGGCCCCAAGTGCTGTCACTACATGCTGCATAAATCCCATAAGCTGCTGCTGCATGAGTAACTGCTGCTGATGCATTTGCTGCTGCTGCTGCTGGAGGAGCTGCTGCTGCTGCTAGAACTCGTCCTGACGAGCCTGAAACTGTGCGAAGTTGGTAGCCGTCTCCTATGCCTGTCGTGCCTGATCCTGCTGCATCCGCTCAAGAATAGCAATCAAGGCGGGGTCCGTCTGCGGTGCAGGTGGAGCGGAGCTAGAACTGCCAGCCTCTGCATCATGTCTGCGTGGAGGCATCTGAGGAATCAGCTGATAGTCATCATCTAAACTGTCACTAGACTCGGTCATCTCCTGCTGTGCCTCAAGCTCCTCCTCCTTAGTAGCGGCTATGTCCCTGATGATCTTGTCCTACTAAGCTACTGACTCTGGAACATCTAGATGACGACTGGGCCGAGCGGGTGCCTGTGGTGTGCTGTGCCTGATTCTCTATGCCATGTTATATGCTGGAAACTCTATGGTGACACCTCTATACTCTACAACCATCTCTGGGGTCCGAACCTGCATAGACTGAAGCATCAGGAAAGTGATCCAATGTGCATACGAAAGCTATCTGTGACCCTTGAAGCCCTCAGCTACAGTATCCTCCATCTCTGATAGAAGAAGGTCCCAAATGTCGAACACGATCTGCTGCATTAGGGCATTAAGGAGCCAGAGCTATAGGCGAGTCAGACCATCTCTGTATCCCAACCTAGGAAGTAGTGTCCTCCTAATAATGGCCTCTAGCACACGAGCTATAGGAGTCAGGTCACTGGGGTTTCTCCTCGACCCCTCACCAAAGGGCTCCTTGAAGCAATGGTGCATAAGATCAGTAGGGGGCACCAACCCTCCATGAGGACGCCTAGGAGGCTCCTACTGTCCATAACATATCTCATGCAATTTGATAGGCTGATCCTGTAACCTCAGTATCTCACGGGCCCTAAAACTCATGACCCTGTAATCTCTACCGTTGAATGCAAAGTGAATGAAGTTGTGATACGGATCAACATAGAGTGAAGCATAAAACTGCCGAACCCAAGATGGTACATAAACTCCTATTCAGCTAATGAGATCTGTGAGCCCTGGCAAATATGACAAGTAGGGGCGGATATGCTCTCTGGCTGCTGCCACAATAGACTCTATACTGCAGACTCTCTGAGATCTGAACACTACCCCACTGTTGAGATAAGCATTATAGAAATCCTCCTGGAGCGGTGTATAGAAGCCCTCTGCTGCTCTCTCATCCCTCCTCAGAGGGAACCACACGTCAAACTCAACAAACCTCAGCTGGCGAACCTGTCTGGCTGTGGCGGCCCTCAAGTCAAGGTATACCACTAGAGGTGGACCCTGTGGTCTGGGTGGTGGGCGTGAACCCCTGCGCTATGTAGCTAGCCTCGGTAGAACTATAGCACTAGTATGACCAGAGCGGCGTAGCTGGGGTGCCGGCTCAGTCTCCTCGGTCTGCTGGCCCTCCTGAGTCTCCTAAGCTGGCTGAGGCTCTGCTGGTGGGGGCTCCTACTATGGCTCCTGCTGGGACTCCCCCTGACGCTGAGGCTCCTCAATAGCCAGACGACGTCCTGCCATCATGATAGTCCTAGGTGGACTACCATGAAGTCGCTCAATCTCCCTCAGTCTGCCCTGAGCATCGGGTGCCAGATGATCTGCTATGACAACTCCACTACGGGCACCTCCTCTCTCGGCACGCTCTGCGGCCTCAGCGACTGTTGCTGCTCTCGCTGTGTCTGCGTCGGGGTACTTGCACTTCTTTGAAGTCACCTGTTTCGTTGCCTTGCCTTTCGATCCTACAGGCTGGCGAGGCAGGGGCCTCCGATCGTCATCTCCTAGACCACCACCAACGTTCTTGGTGCGAGCCATCTGATCTGACAAGAAGATGAACTGCCGCTGACGAAGATCAACTGTCAAACTGACACTCCCGAGGCTTGGCCTCGATCCTTACTCGCGAGCTTGGCTCCGAGTTGTCTGACAACTGCCACAAGAACCTCAATGGCACCGACTCGCTGCACGATGGAATAGATGGATATACAAATAAATACAATATATCTAATAGATGCGAAAGCCCTAGGAAGCAAGCAATGTAGGTACGAAATTGAGACGACGGGCTTTCTACCTGATGAACCGATGATCCGAGAGAAGAAGAGACATGTCACGCGGGGGATAGTAAAGCTATTAGTACACCAATGGGGACAAGTGAAAGCTTGGATAGTGATGTAAGTGGCAACATGGTGGATCAAAAGATGTATCGGTCTATGATTGGAAGCCTACTCTATATGACCGCATCAAGACCGGATGTGATGTTTAGTGTATGCATGTGTGCTAGATTTCAAGCCTCACCAAGAGAAAGTCATTTGAAGGTAACTAAAAGGATATTGAGGTACTTGAAGCATACACAAAATGTTGGGTTGTGGTATCCCAAAGGAGCAAGGTTTGAGTTGATTGGATATTCGGACTCCTATTATGCGGGATGCAAAGTTGAGAGAAAGAGCACATCGGGCACATGTCAACTATTAGGAAGATCACTTGTATCTTGGTCATCAAAGAAGCAAAATAGTGTAGCACTTTCAATCACTGAAGCGGAGTATATTTCGGCCGGTAGTTGTTCTGCTCAATTACTTTGGATGAAGGCTACTTTGAGTGATTTTGGAATTAGGATCAAGCAAGTGCCATTGCTATGTGACAATGAGAGTGCCATCAAACTCACAAACAACCCGGTTCAACACTCAAGAACAAAGCATATTGATGTCCGCCATCATTTCATAAGAGATCACCAACAAAAAGGGGACATTTGCATTGAGAGTGTGGGCACCAAAGATCAACTTGCCGATATATTCACCAAGCCACTTGATGAGAAGAGGTTTTGCAAGCTAAGGAATGAATTGGACATACTTGACTTCACCAATATGTGTTGATGCACCTTCATTATATGACATGCCTCTCCTTCGAGCAATACAAGGTATAAATTGATTGGCATGACATACATCCTTGCTAAGGACATGATTAGTGCATCTAGACATATTCCACATTTGAATAGGCTCATTCATGAAAATCAAATGAATTTAATGCTTGTATGTTACCACTATTGCTTGTATGTTTGAAAAGATCTAGTGGTAGCATATGACATGTTTGTGGGCTTGTAAGCCTAGTGTTTGATCTATAAAATGAGCTATAAGTGTTTAACTCAACATGGTACAAGATAACCCTTATTTGGAGGTGTGAAGAAGCTTGTCCTTGGATCAAACCGAGTTAAATATCTTTTGTAAGTAAACTAGATTGAACCAAATTAAAAAATAATCCTCATTTCATATGGTTTCACCCCAACCTATCTATAATTTAAACCTATCTATACTTTAAGCCTTTGTGGTCATTGATGACAAAGGGGGAGAGAAACAAAGATAAGTGATAGGGGGAGAAATGGTGTAGAGAGATAAGATATGACAAAGGAAGGGGATCAATTAAAATCTTGAGCACACAAATAGGGGGAGCAAGCTCATGAACTTGTATGGTGCATTTGAATATGCATTTCATGTGTTTGCTTGCATGGCACAAGTTCTAAATTTCAACATCCATGCTTGTGTGGTGTATGCTAATTGTAAATTTGCATGATGAAATGAAAATATAGTATGCATAGGTCATCTAATGATTTCATTCCCATAAATTTATAAGTGGTATCTAGCTATCAAGTAGTATCTAGCTAAAGTAACTAGACTTATGTTCATCATATGGAAACTAGACCCTTACTTGTAATTTTGATCTTATGGGGTATTCTAGTTTTTTTATGTATGTCTAGTTACTAATGGTGCTAAGGATGGTATAATGGTGCACTCCGATTGGTATCACGCTTCAAAGGTCCATCTCTTATACCTTAGCATCATTTGGTAGAAATTGTCTCCTATATTTCCTATCTAAGCATATGTGCAAAGCTATAATCCAAACTCATAGCACATATGTAGGGGGAGCAATTGCTACCATATGAAGTTCATGAAACTTGTCTATATCCTTTACACATGGTAAATATGCTTGGGCAAGCAACATGAATTCAATTGAATCTTATTTCATATCTTTGTGTAAGGGTTGTCATCAATTACCAAAAAGAGGGAGATTGAAAGCTCTAGTTTGGTTTTGGTTAATTGATGAAACCCTAAGTGCTAACCTAGTTTATCAAAGTGATCATGAGATAGGTAGCACTATTCCAAGTGATGAAGCAATGACGAAGATCATGACAATGTGATGGCATGGTTATGATCAAAGGCTTGAACTTGGAAAAGAAGAAAGAGAAAAACAAAAGGCTCAAGGCAAAGCTATAAAATGTAGGAGCCATTTTGTTTTAGTGATCAAGACACTTAGTGAGTGTGATCACATTTAGGATAGATAGCCGTACTATTAAGAGGAGTGAAACTCATATCAAAATGCGGTTATCAAAGTGCCACTAGATGCTCTAATTCATTGCATATGCATTTAGGATCTAGTGGAGTACTAACACCCTTGAAAATATTTATGAAAATATGCTAACACATGTGCACAAGGTGATACACTTGGTGGTTGGCACATTCGAGGAAGGGTGAAGGAGATAGAGATGATAAAGGGTCAATCTCGCTATTTTTCTACTGACCGGACGCTGGTCTCAGGGGGACCGGTGCGTCTGGTCAGGCATGGCAGTGATGACCCAGCGTCGGTCATGTGACCAGAGCTGGGCCTCTGACTGACTAGACGCTTGAAGGATGCATCCGGTTAGAGCTGACATGGCTGCACTGATGTTAGGGTAACTGACCGAATGCTGGATATTTCCGGTCAAGTACCACCGGACGCATCCGGCCTAGTTTTTTAGTCCTTGGGAGCTTACTGGAAATGACTGGACGCTGAGGGTTCTGTGTCCGGTCACTTTTGACAGAGCGTCTGGTCAACTATCGACCATTGAGATCAGACGATTCCTGTTGAACATAGGATGACACGTGGCCACCATCGGGCGACCTGACGCTGAGCCCTACGTCCGGTCAGTAGGACCGGAGCGTCCGGTCACCCCGATCAGTGCCCAGTGAAGGGGTACAACGGCTCTATTTCATAGGGGCTTCTATTTAAGCTCCATGGCTGGCTCTAGCTCACCACTCTTGCACATTTTCATTGACATAGCAATCTTGTGAGCTTAGCCAAAGCACTCCCACTCATCTCCATCATTGATCCATCATCTTTGTGAGATTGGGAGAGAATCCAAGTGCATTGCTTGAGTGATTGCATCTAGAGGCACTTGGTATTCGTGTTGCGCTGTGGATTTCACTTGTTACTCTTGCTGGTTGCCACCACCTAGATGGCTTGGTGCAGCGGTGGAGGATCGACACGAGTTGGTGATTGTTCGTGGCCACCTTCGGTGATTGTGAGGGGAGTTGTACCTTCCCCAGCGGAGTGCCGAAAGGTAACTCTAGTGAATTGCCCATGTCATTGAGTTACCTCACTTGTGAGTAGGTTCTTGCGGTGTATAATTGTGTGGACGAGGTTTGTGAAACACCTCTTAGCCGCTGAACCACCAAGTGTTGGTCGACACAACAGGGACAGCGTGTTGGCAAGCACGTGAACCTCGAGAGAAAATCGGTTGTCTCTTGTCATTTGCATTCTCCCAGTGATTGGCATAATCTTCATCTTGTGATTGGTTCATTCCTCTACACGACAGTATAATCACCCTACTCACTCATTTATATTCTTGCAAACTAGTTGTGATAAGCTCTTTAGTGTAATTAGAATTGAGAGCTTGCTTTGTTGTTTTAAGTTCATCTAGTAGAGCTCTTTAGAGTAGCAAGTTTGAGAGCTCTTAGTGAGTAGTAACTTTATAAGTTGTGTGTCTAGTAATCATTGCAACTAGAATTGTTGGATAGGTGGCTTGCAACCCTTATAGAGCTCGAGCAAGTTTGCAATTCGCTATTTGTCATACTAATCAAATTGCTCTAGTTGATTTGTAGATTTTTAAATAGGCTATTTACCCCCCTCTAGCCATATTATGACCTTTTAGAGGAGCATAGTGTGCTCCGACTACACAAGGCGCTCTATGGGTTGCGGCAGGCCCCACGAGCATGGAACGCCAAGCTTGACACCACGTTGGGCGAGCTTGGGTTTCAGAGGTGCGCAACTGAGCACGAGCTCTACACATGGCGACGGGGGAAGGAGGAGGTTGTCGTCGGCGTGTATGTGGATGACTTAATCGTCACCGGCGCACGCACAGAGGATATCAACAGCTTCAAGCATGAGATGATAGCTCATTTTTGAATGAGCGATCTCGACGCACTTTCCTACCACCTCAGCATCGAGGTGTGACAAGGGAAGGAGGAACTCACGCTCGGTCAGAGCGCGTATGCCTCCAAGCTATTGGAGAGGAGCGGCATGGCTGAGTGCAAGCCATGCATGACTCCAATGGAGAAACGGCTGAAGCTAATGAAGGCCAGCACCGCGATGAAGGTGGATGCAACACTCTACCGGAGCATCGTCGGCGGTCTACGCTACCTAGTCCACACGAGGTCGGACATTGCGTTCGCCGTGGGCTACGTCAGTCGCTTCATGGAGGATCCTAGAGAGGATCACTGGGCTGCGGTGAAGCGGCTACTTCGCTACGTCAAGGGGACGATAGATCATGGGATCATCTTCCCAAAGACCGGTAAGAGTAGGCTGCAGCTCACCGTGTTTAGCGATGCAGACATAGAGGGGGACATCGACGGATGACGGAGCACCTCTGGCATGCTCGTCTTCCTCGGGTCGGCCTCAATTTCATGGCTGTCACTGAAATAGAAGGTGGTGGAGCTATCTACGTGCAAGGCAGGGTACGTAGCGGCGGACACAGCGGCGTGCCAAGTTGTGTGGCTACGCCGGCTGCTAGGTGAGCTGACCGGCGTGGAAGCTCACCCACCAGCACTGATGGTGGACAACCAGCCCGCCATCACCCTCATGAAGAATCTGGTTCTGCACGACCGGAGTAAACACATCGACGTGAAGTTCCACTTCCTCAGAGACTGTGTCGATGGAGGGCAGATCGTCATCGAGTTTGTCAAAACTGGTCGGCAACTCGCGGACGTCCTCACCAAGACGCTCGGACGTCTTCGACTCATAGAGCTGAAGGAGATGATCGACATGGAGGGGGTACAAGGGTTAGCAGTAGGATTAGGAGAAGATTGTTAGATAATCTACTGCTACCTTGTATGAACACAGCAAGGGAAGGCGGCGCCGAAAAGGCCCCTAGCTATGATTTTGTAGCCGCTGCAGGTGAAAGCGCCGCACGGCTCACCTGCGGCACTGTAGGCACATGCAGTGGCCGGCGCAGAGTTAGCCCTATATGTTATCTAGTTACTGTTACAGCATGTGTGCTGTACTATGACTATATGGATAGAGTTGTAGAAATAGACTACCACGGCAACTCGGTAAAGAGAGCTCAGATTTGCCATCTCACAGACAGGGCTTCGGCCAACGCTAGTGTCTTGTATTGTGTGTGCTTGATCTGTTCTCCCTTCTTCTTCTAGCTCCAGCCATAGTGTGTGGGGACGGACAACGCTTGTTCGTACGCGGCACGACTAGTGGGTGCTCGGCAACACTAGCGGACGCTCGGCAAGACGGGCGAGTGGTTCACTCGCTTGAGCCGGTGATCCTGTGGGCCAACAAAAAGCAAGTGCTAGCTATACATTATTCAGAACCATTTGTGATGAGGCATCAATTTATCACTACAGGAAAACGCCTCTTTGCCGACTGCTTGCCCCGGTCGGCAAAGGCATAAACCCAGTCGGCAAAGGCTTTGCCGACCGCAAAGCCACGTGGCAGTCGGCAAAGAGCAGTCGGCAAAGCCTGGGTCGGCAAAGGCGGATTTGCCGACTGCCACGTGGCACACAGTCGGCAAATCCTTTGCCAACTGCCACGCCAGCAGTCGGCATAGCCACGTGGCGCCGTCAGCCCTGACGGCAGCCTGGGAGGGGGCGCGCGGCCGCCGGGGAGGGCGCACGCGGCCGGGGGAGGACCAGCGCGGGGGGGGGCGCCAGCAGGGGAGGGCCGCGCCGTCGCGGGGGAGGGCGCCGCGCCGCCGGGTGATGGGGCGCGCGGCCGCCGGGGAGGGCGCACGCGGCCGGGGGAGGAACCAGCGCGGGGGGGGGGGGGGGGGCCGCCCGGCCGGGGAGGGCCGCGGCCGCGCTGGGGAGGGCAACCAGCGCCGCCTGGGAGTGGGCCGCTGCGGCCTCCTGGGAGGGGGCCGCTCACCGCCGGGGAGGGCGCGCGCGGCCGGGGGAGGAGGAGGTGGGGATTTTGGGCAGGCGGCCGGGATTTTGGGGAGGGGGGGAGGGCGGGCCGAGCGGATAAGGCGACATTTTTTCTTTTTTTTTTATTTTTTTCCCTTTGCCGACTGCCAGCATGTGACGCAGTCGGCAAAGGTCTATTATTTTTTTTTTCAAAAATTTTTTTTTAATTTTTTTTAAATACTTTGCCGACTGCTCTGCTCCCTGGCAGTCGGCAAAGGTTATTTTTGATTTTTTCTCAGAAATTCTTTGCCGACTGCCATCCTCCCTGGCAGTCGGCAAAGGCTCTTTGCCAACTGCCACTGGTGGCAGTCGGCAAAGAATTAATTTTTTTTTTTTTGATTTTCGATCCCAGTTTTTTTGTGTTGCCTTGCTACAGTAAGTACATGATATATTCCAAGTTTGGGGTCATTTTGATTTATTTTGCTATATTCCATTGATTTTTTCTGTTTCTTTGATTTTTTCCGGCAGCTCCAGATTTGAACTGCAGGTACATGAAATAATGGAATCCGGCGATTCAGAAAATGATATTCATGATGTTTGGAGCATGTTGAGGTCGTGTGCGGGGCCTCGCGTGAAATTTCGACCGTGTTGGTGTCGGAACACGCCGAGCCACGCGCGTGAAAAGTGTTTTTAAATTTTATAAAATCGAAACGGAGTCCGAAAATGACGAAACTTGACGACGTGTCTTGTCATCGCATGCGAAGGCTGTGGTAAAAATTTGAGAAAGTTTCGAGCAAGTGGCGACGTCGGGTGGCTAAAACCTGGACATCTCCACATGTGCCTCCGCATGCGATGACAAGACACGTCGTCAAGTTTCGTCATTTTCGGACTCCGTTTCGATTTTATAAAATTTAAAAACACTTTTCACGCGCGTGGCTCGGCGTGTTCCGACACCAACACGGTCGAAATTTCACGCGAGGCCCCGCACACGGCCTCAACATGCTCCAAACATCATGAATATCATTTTCTGAATGGCCGGATTCCATTATTTCATGTACCTGCAGTTCAAATCTGGAGCTGCCGGAAAAAATCAAAGAAACAGAAAAAATCTACGGAATATAGCAAAATAAATCAAAATGATCCCAAACTTGGAATATATCATGTACTTACTGTATCAAGGCAACACAAAAAACTGGGATCGAAAATCAAAAAAAATAAAAATTCTTTGCCGACTGCCAGGGAGGATGGCAGTTGGCAAAGCCTGCGCCTTTGCCGACTGCTGACGGAGTGGCAGTCGGCAAAGGTGACGGTGTGGATGGCGTCAACCATGGCCTGCCTTTGCCGACTGCAATTCTTTGCCAACTGCCTGGCAGTCGGCAAATCCATGGCTTTGCCAACTGCCTGGCAGTCGGCAAAGCCAGGCAGTCGGCAAATCCTGCTTTGCCGACTGCAGGAAATTCCAGTTGGCAAAGGGACCTCTTTGCCGAGTGTCGAAAAAAAACAGTTGGTAAAGAAAATTGCAGTCGGCAAAGAGCCAGTTTCCTGTAGTGTATTGAGGTAGACAGAATGGGCATTTTGAAGGAATCATTCTCCATGAACAGGTTCATGTGTTATGTATCACAAATAGAAAGAAAATGAAGATGCTGCTGTCAGTGAGTATGATATCTGGTACAGTGGGGGTGGTTCCAACACATAATGAGACTATGAGAGCCTTCAACTGCTCTGAGATGCTTCAGGCTGGCTTTCCTGCTTACGTACACAAGTGGCCTGTACCACGTAAATTGAAGACCACAACATTCACCACCACATTTTGCTGCTGGTCCCCTTCTTGTGCTAACAAAATTTACTGCAAACTGATGAACACCTGTCTGATCAAGGATGTGCTTGTCTCCTTGAAGCATGGATGCAATGCCCACATATGCTTAGTGCATTCTGATTTAATTTATCATTTGAGGTGGGATATAGGTTATCCCAAGCTAATATGTTTGTAATAGAAATGGTTTTGCTTTTTCTATGTGAACTAATATTTATAGTAGGGTGAAAGCCACAAACTAAAAGATATTAATCAAGTAACTATAACCAACTCAAATTTGCACATGAGGATATATCTAATAGAATCCACCCCTCTCCAATCCAAAAAAAAGATATAAATATATACTTGAAAGTAGACACATATTGAATTATTCAAATTATATATATAATGCTCGAGTAATGTGACAAAAATAAATAAACAAAGTATGGTACAAAATAAAGATACAAACATAAAACTTGTTTCTATATGATCCTCAGGGTAAAATTCTTACATATGCACATGCACCTAAACCATAAAGTACGGGTGTGTTTGGTTTAAGTAATGAGGTGGTCCATCTTCTTCTCACTCTTCACTTTTTTATTTGGTTTGTAGAATGGAATGAGTTGATTCATCACCACCTCATTCCTCACAAAGTTGTCCGGCTGATGGGTTCTGCGGCTGGCAGGCTGAAGCTGATTTGTTTTGAAAGAAAAACATTGTTACATGGCTGATAAGCCAGGCTGATAAGTTCAAGTGAACAAGTATGCATGAGGAAGGAGTTGATTCCACCAAAATTCATGGGATGAACTCAAGATGCATCACCTCATGAAGCATGGGGTGGCTCCACAAACCAAACACACCACATATGTGGTAGGAATGAACTAAATGAATTGATTACTCATACATTTCCTCATTTTATTGCTGACTTGTTTGCTTCAAGATATGTGCAGTTCTTTTAGGAATCAATCATTATTTGCCATTAGACAAGTATAAAATCCCTTGGCATTTCCAGCTAATAATTAACACAATAATTCCAATGGTGACATATTGGGAATACACTGCCTGGTACTCCCTCCGGTTCTATAAAACAAGTCGTTTTGGACATCGACATGGTCTTTAAGAAACGACTTTGACTGTAATTTTTTGCTATAAAATATTTATAAAATATAGTCAATATATACTTTTATGAAACTACATTTCAAGATGAATCTACTTACATTACTTTTATATTTTCAAACTCAACCCAAAAGAAGTTATTTGTAGTCAAAGTTTAAAATATTTGACTTAAGACAACCTCAAAACGACTTGCTTTAACCGGAGGGAGTAATTAAGATGGCACCCAAGAGGGCAATATAGGAAAAGCCAACACATGTTTAGCAGCGAGCCCGGGAAGTGCGTGCGTGCAGCATATGCAGAGGGAATTAGCCAAGTGACGGAGGGAATGTTGCGAGCAATGATTGTCCCAGCAAGCTCCCTCGATGCATATGTCTCGCCAGATTCTGATGCAAAGATTTCAGATCTCCCACAGATAAAGCTAGCAGAGCCAGGAGCGAGAGAGGTCGATCGATGGCAGGAAAAAGGAGGAAAAGCTAAACGGGAAGGAATCATTAGAAGTCGCCGGCTTTCAGGGCCCCCGTGGGGCATGCCCATGCTCTCGCTCATGCTCATGCATGCCAAAGCCCTCTAAAGATGAGGAGATTTCTAAAAGCCTGTAAAACTCCATGCTGTAAGTTATCTACCAAAAGAATGTTGCCCAATGCCCTAGCTAGACATGGTAGAGAAAGATGGAGGCTGCCTTTATAGGGAAAAAGGAATGAGTGTGTAGTGCCCCTGTATTGCTAGCTTGCTACACTCTTTAATTAGTAGTTGCCAGCAGGAATCCTAAGTAGAAGGATCGATCTAACCAGTTTACAGTTACTTTGAGCTACAGTAAAAAGGTGCAGCAGCTAGCAGAGAACATATACATAATCTGAAAACACAGTCTGTGTATCATGATCTAGCTAGTATTCAAGTTGACTCAGATGAGACATGCATACAAACAGGCAACTCTGACATGTATGCCCCACTACCAGCCGTACTCTACAGTCCAAGTGTATGTGTATGACTCAGATTTGTAGTATATAGGAGAATCGAAGACGTATGCGTACGTACCTGCTGCTACTCCGTAGGCCGTAGCAACCACAAGCGTGCAGTGAAGTGCATCGCTGGCGGATGAAACGAAGCCAAGGGTAAAGCCAAACAGAGGCGGTAGATTCCTCGAGCTCTTCTTGGCCTGAAGCGCGCGTCCATCGGGCTCTGAACCGTTGAACGTGAAGGCAGTAAAGAACAAGGCAAATGGATAAGTCTATGTGTGGGATGCAGCTAGGACTAGCATCTTGACATATGACATCTTGGTATATGTTTGACTGGCTGGTAGTCTATAAATATGTATCTTCAACTCCTCAAGTTGATATAGTGTTTGTGTGAGAAATAGACCAGAAAATTGCCTTTAACTCCTAGTGTCATCCTCTCTCGGTGAGAGTAAGAATTCTGCTACTACCAAGAGTAAGAATTCAACGACTAACAAGTGGTATCGGAGCCGTACTATCCTGTAGCCTGAGCATCTCCTGCTCGTCTCCTTTCCCAGCCGCGCAACAGCCCTAGCTGGGAGCAGCAGCAGCTCCGGCCGCTCCTGCTCACTCCTCTCCCTCTGCGCAGACGGCTCGTCTGAAGCAGCCCTCTCCCCACGCAGCAGCCCTCCGGTAGCGCGTCATGTCCACAGGACAGTCTCAGCGCTCGGTCGCCTCGAGCACACGGCGTCGGCAGGAGGCCGAACTTGCCACGGCAGAGGAACGTGAGCGAGCGGCGTCAGAGACCGCTACGGCGGCGGCAAGGGCATCGAGGCTGGCAGCGGCGGAGCTGGCAGCAGCCAGAGCGGAGGCGGAAGCAGCGGCGACGGTGGATGCAGCGCGTGCGGCAGCAGCAGAGGTCGAGGCTCTGCGCGGCAGCATCAGCAGCTCCGTTTCTGCTGACGACAGCGCTGACGCGGACCTCGAGCTGTTGGGGAGGGAGGCAGCGCGAGCGCGGGCGGCGCAGTGGGCAGCCGCGCACGCCCACGAGCGCGGCGGTAGCCCAGACAGGCGCGGACGCGTCGGCGGCGCTCCTAGAGGAGGCGCGCACGGCGGTGGCACCCCTGGAGAAGGCGCGCACGACGGTGGCACTCCTGGAGGAGGCGTGCACGGCGGTGACACTCCAGGAGGAGGCGCGCACGGCAATAGTGGCGGACGGGTCGATGGAGAGCGCGGCCTTCATAAGCAGCGTGGCTCTCTCTCCCCGGATCGGTACCGTAGTTACCACGGGCTCCAGGCTGTTGTCAGTGACGTCAGCCCCGGTGGTGGGTGGCCTACCCTTACTAAGACCAACTACGTCGAGTGGGCTGCGGTGATGAGGGTAAAGCTCTAGGTGCGGCACATGTGGGAGGCAGTCCGGTACGGCGACGTCGACTACGACCAGGATCGATGGGCGCTGGATGCCCTCATCGCTGCAGTCCCGTCCGAGATGTAGTTCTCGTTTACCAACAAGCGGACTGCCAAGGAGGCTTAGGATGCCATCGCTGTGGCACGCATCGGCAGCGTCCGCGCCCGCAAGTCCACACTGCAAGCACTTCGCAAGGAGTGGGAGAACCTGGCCTTCAAGCCAGGTAAAGACGTTGATGACTTTACTCTCCGTCTCAACACTCTGTTGTAGAAGATGGTGCAGTTCGGCGATGACACCTACGACGAGGAGAGAGCTATCGAAAAGCTCTTCCGCTGCGTCTCCGAGAAATATAAGCAGATGGCTCGCTCGATCGAGTCCCTGCTGGACTCTCCACGATGTCGATCGAGGAGGCGATATGTAACGTCCCGCCTCTACAAGGCCGAGCCCGCTTACATCTGACAGCTTTTCTAGGACATAAACTGCCCTCACAGACCCACATAAGTCTTTTCTGCGCATTTTGTCCTCACTCATGCGCACCCGGGAAGGACTTCCCGGTCGGTCACCCATCACTGCAGGCCAAGCACGCTTAACCTTAGAGTTCTTAAGAGATAGGCTTCCGGAAAAGAAGTTGTAACTTGTTGGTATGAGTATCCTATTAATCCTATTAAGCCCTGGGCCGGGGTGTTACATCCTCACCCCCTTAGGAGACCGACGTCCTCGTCGGTCAACCCCAGGCCAGGAACGTCCCCTCTTGGCCACATCCGTGTGTCTAGTGCCAGCGCATGTGCCATGCTGGGTGACCACTCTGGGTCCACACCAGCCATGCGCACCATGCCTGCGCAACTGACACACGCGCCCGTGAAACCATAAGGGTCGGCTCTGATACCATTCTGTAACGTCCCGCCTCTACAAGGCCGAGCCCACTTATATCTGGCAGCTTTTCTAGGACATAGACTGTCCTCATAGACCCACATAAGTCTTTTATGCGCACTTTGTCCTCACTCATGTGCACCCGAGAAGGACTTCTCGATCGGTCACCCATCGCTCTAGGCCAAGCACGCTTAACCTTGGAGTTCTTAAGAGATGGACTTCCGGAAAAGAAGTTGTAACTTGTTGGTATGAGTATCCTATTAATGCTGTTAAGCCCTAGGCCAGGGTGTTACACGATAGGTCGCCTCAAGGTCATCGATAGCGATGAGCCACAGTCTCTCTTGGGGCCCATCACCACTAGCGGGAAGCTCCTTCTCACTCGGGAGTAGAGGGCTGCCTACCAAGGTGACCAAAAGAAGGGGGAGCCTTCTTCCGCGACAGGCGGTCGCAAGCGTGGCAAGCCGTGCAAGGCGCATAGAGACGCCCAGGCCGGGGCGCGAGGACGTGCCAAGGGTGATGCCCGCGGAGGCGCCTAGGGCGGCGGCGCCGGCAAGCATAAGCCGGCACGAGACAACACCTGCCGCAACTATGGCCAGCTTGGCCATTGGGCCAAGGACTGTCGACAGCCACGACGCGGCCAGGCCCACGTCGCACAAGCGGAGGAGGAGGAGCCGGCTCTGTTCATAGCACATGCAAACATTGAGCTACCTCCAGCGGCACCGGCCGTAGCGGCTCTCCTCCACCTTGATGAGCCAAAAGCACACGTCCTCCTCGGTGACGGCTTCGACAATGACAAGACTGACGGGTGGTGCCTCGACACCGGCGCCACCCATCACATGACCGGTCTACGGGAGTTCTTCACCGAGCATGACTCTAGCGTCTGAGGCTCCATCAACTTTGGGGATGCCTATGGAGTGGAGATCAAGGGCATCGGCTCCGTCATCCTCACCACCGTGTCTGGTGAGTTCAGGCTGCTCACTGGAGTCTACTACATCCTCGCATTGAAGAACTCCATCATCAGCTTAGGACAGCTGGATGAGAACGGTTCGCGCATGGTGGTTGAGGATGGAGTCATGAGGATTTGGGATCACCGTCGCCGCCTTCTCGCCAAGGTTTCCAGAAGCGTAAATCGACTCTACATCCTTAACGTGCAAGTGGCACAACCCCTCTGTCTCGCTACTCGTCGGAATGACGAGGCGTGGCAGTGGCACGAGCGCTTTGGGCACCTTCACTTTAAGGCCCTGAAGTGGCTCAGTGCCACGGAGATGGTGCGAGGCCTGCCGTGCCTCGACCATGTGGAGCAGCTCTGCGACATCTATGTGTTGATGAAGCAGAGGCGACTCCCCTTTCCCTAGTGGGCGAGCTTTCGAGCCAAGGAGAGGCTCGAGCTTGTGCACGGGGACTTGTGTGGCCCGGTGACACCGGCCACACTAGGAGGACGATGCTACTTCCTGCTGCTCGTCGACGACCTCTCTCGCTACATGTGGGTGATGGTCCTCGGCAGCAAGGGAGAGGCTGCGGATGCCATCAGATGCTCGCAGGCTGCTGCAGAGGCGGAGTGCGGCCGCAAGTTGCGCGTGCTGCGCACCGACAATGGCGGCAAATTCACGGCGGCTGAATTCACGTTGTACTACGCTGATGAGGGCATTCAGCGCCACTACTCTGCACCGTACAGCCCGCAACAGAATGGCGTCATCGAGCGGCGCAACCAGACGGTTGTGGGGATGGCTCGGGCCCTTCTCAAGTAGAGGGGGATGCCGGCTGTCTTCTAGGGAGAGGCGGTGGTGTCGGCCATCTACATCCTCAACCGCTCGCCTACCAAGGCGCTCGACGGTAGGACGACGTACGAGGCTTGGCATGGGCGTAAGCCGGCGGTCTCCCACTTGCGGGTCTTCGGCTGCCTCGTGTTCGCCAAAGAGCTTGGCCACATCAGCAAGCTCGACGATAGGAGCACTCCGGGAGTGTTCATCGGCTACGCGGAGGGCTCGAAGGCCTACCGCATTCTCGACCCGAAGACACAGCGTGTGCGCACGGTGCGCGATGTTGTGTTCGACGAAGGACGAGGATGGGCGTGGGATAGGCGGTGGACGACGGCTCGGCTCCGACGTACGACGACTTCACTGTCGAGTACGTCCACTTCGAGGGAGCTGGGGGAGTAGGCAGCTCTTCTTCAACGAGCGCGTCTACCCTAGTCCCCGAGCCTCCACCGACCCCGGTGCCTGCTACTCCGACAGCACCACGCTCTCCAGCCAGGACCTCGGCTGTGATGAGTTCTTCACCGGCTCCACCACAGCCAGCACCGCCACGCACTCTAGCACAGACAGGCACCTCTCCGGGCATGTCTACTCCAACACTAGCTCATGTTGAGCACAGCATGGTTGAGCTCGCTACTCCGCTCTCTCACGATGAGGAGCGCATCGATGCGTACCATGACGGCAAGCCGTTGCGGTACCGTACGATGGAGAACCTTCTCGGTGACCAGCCGGTGCTAGGACTGGTGCCTCATGACCTGGAGGCGTAGTTGCACCTTGTGTGTGACGACGGCGAGCCTCGGTCGTTTGTAGAGGCCAAGAGACACGCGGCATGGCACGCCGCGATGTAATTGGAGATGGATGCGGTTGAGAAGAACCGCACCTGAGAGCTTGCTGACCTTCCTCGTGGTCACCGCGCGATCACCCTTAAGTGGGTGTACAAGCTGAAGAGGGATGAAGCCGACGCCATCGTCAAGCACAAGGCTCGCTTGGTGGCACGAGGTTTCGTGCAATAGGAGGGGGTCGACTTCGACGACGCCTTTGCTCCCGTGGCCCGGATGAAGTCCGTGCGACTCCTCCTTGCACTAGCTTCCTAGGAGGGCTGGCGTGTTCATCACATGGACGTCAAGTCGGCGTTCCTTAACGGTGACTTGAAGGAGGAGGTCTACGTGCACCAACCGCCGAGATTTGCGATCCCCGGCAAGGAGGGCAAGGTGCTCTGCCTGCGCAAGGCCCTCTATGGCTTGCGGCAGGCACCGAGGGCATGGAATGCCAAGTTGGATTCCACGCTGAAGGGGATGGGCTTCGAGCAAAGCCCGCATGAGGCGGCCATCTACCGACGGGGTAGTGGAGGAAATGCTCTGTTGATGGGTGTCTACGTCGACGACTTGGTGATCACCGGCACCAAGGATGCGGAGGTGGCGGCATTCAAGGAAGAGATGAAGGCCACCTTCCAGATGAGTGACATGGGGCCTCTCTCCTTCTACGTAGGAATCGAGGTGCACCAGGATGACTCTAGGATCACGCTTCGACAGACCGCCTACACCAAGCGCGTCGTTGAGCTAGCTGGACTCACCGACTGCAACCTAGCTCTCACTTCGATGGAGGAGAGGCTGAAGCTGAGCCGCGACAGCACGACGGAGGAGGTGGACGCTACGCAGTACCGGCGTCTTGTGGGGAGCCTTCGCTACCTCGTCCACACGGTCAGACTTGGCATTCTCCGTCGGCTACGTTAGTCGGTTCATGCAGCGATCGACGACGGAGCACCAGCAGGCTGTGAAGAGGATCATTCGCTATGTTGCGGGGACTCTCGACCATGGCCTCTACTACCCTAGGTGCCCTGAGACGGCACACTTCGTCGGGTACAGCGACAGCGACCACGCCGGCGACATCGACACCAGCAAGAGCACGAGCGGATTCTCTTCCTCCTCGGCAAGTGCCTCGTTAGCTAGCAGTCGATCAAGCAGCAGGTGGTGGCCCTGTCCAGCTGCGAGGCCGAGTACATAGCGGCCTCCATCGCTTCGACTCAGGCGCTCTGGCTCGCTCGATTGCTTGATGATCTCCTCGGTAGAGACACTAGAGCGGTGGAGCTAAGGATGGACAGCAAGTCCGCTCTGGCCCTGGCAAATAACTCTGTTTTCCATGAACGGAGTAAGCACATCAGGGTGAGGTACCACTTTATCTGAGACTGTTTGGAGGAAGGAAGCATCAAGGCGAGCTACATCAACACCAAGGACCAGCTTGCGAACCTGCTTAGCAAGCCTCTTGGGAGGATCAAGTTCCTTGAGCTCTGCTCCAGGACCGGGATGGTTCAACTTTTCCACAAGACGACGTACAAAATTTAGGAAAAAATGATGGATAAATCTCTGTGTGGGGATATAGCTAGGACTAGTATCTTGAACTAGCATTTAGGAAACTAGCATCTTGGACTAGCATCTAGGACAACATCTAGGACTAACATCTAGGACTAGCATTTAGAACAACATATAGGATAGCATATAGGACAGCACATTAGCATCTAAGACTAGCATCTTGACATATGCTTAGCATCTTGGTATATGCTTGACTGGCTAGCAGCCTATAAATATATATCCTCAACCCCTCAGGTTGACATAATATTTGTGTGAGAAATAAACCAAAAAATTATCCAACTTCTATTGTCATCCTCTCTCAATAAGAGTAAAAATTCTGCTACTATCCAGACTCAGAATTCAGCGACTAACAAACTACACCGCACCGGTAGCTTAGCCCAGCCCGGCTGGCGGAGGCGACGACCGGCAGCAAGAACCATCCCGTCCCGTCGTCGTCCTCGTCCATCGTCCGCCGACAGGCGCCTGGCGCCGATCATGTGCGCAGCAGCCCGCTGCCGACAAGACGAGGAGGTAGCAGCCAGCACGCAGTCCGCAGGCGCCTCTCCATGACAGGCAAAAGGTTTTCAACGCAGCTGCTGGGCTCGTGTTGCTACCTGTTTCCTTTGCCGGGGCAACTCTAGCCCATGATGGCGGTGCAGACGGATCAGCTCGATCGCTGGAAGTCATGCTTGCCAGGCGTCTCCTCCAAGTGGCGGCCTTTTGATTCTTGGATGCTCATGTCCCTCCCTTCCTTCCTCCAGCTAAAGCTCCCAGTCCCAGCCAACAGTTGTCTTGAATCTTCAGCTCCATGCATGCCTCATAACCTGTTATTAGGTGATGAGAAGAACAGTCAGGAAGATGTTTATTTCAGTCTTGCAGATTACAGGGCAGACGTGTGTGCAGATAAAATCCCAAACAGTGAAACTGTTCGTCTGAAGTTTCTGTTCAAGCAGCAAGCACTGGCAACTGTGGATTCAGCTGGTAGAGATTGAAGTCGGGACATTTGCTCCACTTCGAAGGCAATATCATTGCCTATCATAAGATCCAGCCTGGGTTAACTGCACGGTTGTCAGAGGAAATGACTGAACTGCCACACTGATCGTCTGGCATCCTGGGAATGCGAGGATAACTGGCCAGTGATGTGATTTCCTCTGAACAAACGGTAAACAGTAAGGACTGGAGGTATGAAAGAGAGAACCCAAGAGGATGACCCAATGTTAACAGAAAACTTTCTAGAAGATGAGCACACCACACAGCAAAGGACTGCAGGTTACAAAAGAAGAGGAGGAGCCAGAGGTAAATGATTACAGCAATACTATCGGGAACAGGAAGATGAACACACCATACTTAGAAATTCATAGGTGAATACCGTTACAGGATTCAATGGTTCACACAAAGATCATAGAATAGGAACACCTAAAGCTCCCAAGAGCTTCGTACAGGGAAAAATATCAGTACTAGCATTCAGGAAAGCAAATGCTACATTTGTTTCTTGGATTGGAGAAGCCAGGCACATGGTGTGATGATGATGAAAAGTTATTCATGGATTGAACATAAGTATATAATGATATTCAATATCCACACTGCTATGTCCAGCCCATTAAATTCAGCGCCTACCACCCCTTCTTTTACTCTTCCTCCGGCTGCCCTTGTCATCAGAATCACTGTCCGATGCAGACTCAGATTCAGAAGATGCTGATGATGTGCTGTCCCTCCTGTGCCTTCTCTTCTTCTGCTTCCTTCTGTGTTGCCGCTTCTTGTCCTCGGAGTCTGAGGAACTATAACTTGAACTGCTTCCAGAAGAGTATTCAGAGTCCATCACCGATGATTCAGAGTCGGAGTCGAACACCGAAGCACCACTACTGTTGCTATCTGAATCACTCGGCGATCGATGCTTCCTCTTACTCTTTCCCTTTTTCCTTTCGGCTTTCTCCTTCTTCTGCTTTTCCTTCATCAGCTTCTGCTCCTGTTCCCTCTCCTTTATAATATCAGGATTCTCGAATTGATAAGAAACTGGTGCGCTTTTCTTCAGCTTGGGATTCTTAAGCTGCTGCGTTCTTGAGGGCCGTGACATGTACACCCGCTCATTTTTGCACTCATACGTCCAGTGACCATGCTGGAAACATTTCTGGCATTGGGTATACGCGCCAACAGAAGAAGTTTCTGAACCTTTGGGCTTCACAGTGCCCAGCTTCGCAGCCTTCTCTGTACTCATCAGATACATCTGTCTCTTGGCTTCCTTCCTCTCCTGCCAACGGCTAGGTCCCTCTTCCTTCTGCCCGTAGGCATTGACATTGCGGGCAGCAGCAGCCGCAGCTCGTTCAGCTTGAGCCCTGCTCAATCCCTTGGCCACGGATAACGTGGCTGCCTTTATTCTGTCTGCAGCAGCATGTGGCTTATCATCATTCCCAGACATCTTGATTCACCCAGAGAGAACAAGATTATCCCAAATCATCAACTCTGCAAAGAATAAACTGTGATGTTCAGTAATGAACTAATGAGGTCAGCCATATCTTCAGTAAAATAACAATAATAAAATTGGTTCAACCTCAACCCAGCCAAAATTAGGAGATATGCACACAACATTCAAACCCCACGTCTCACCCCTTTTACTATAAGGATAAATAGAATACAAGGCACACATTTAGTCAGAGTATTTTGTATATTTATATTTTGGTTTCTCACACGTCAGACACTAAATATAACAAACTAAGAGTAGATAACTATATATAGAAAGTAACTTACATAATTATATGGTTTCGTATTTCAGTATTTACTGGAGTGCAGAGGCAGTACGTGACCATTGAAAGTTCGATAATCAGATTATCAAGTTCTCACACATAAACACTAGTTTTGTCTCGCATTGTTACTGCTCACACATATAAACAATCAAATCATCGTGCTATTCTAGTTCTAATGGCTCGAATTAAAAGCTGTCTGAGATAAGCCTTGCAATTTCAAACAACCAATTCACCCAATTAACCATATATCATATATACCATACAGAATTCAATAACAAACGAGATCAACCGACAACCCACCACTAGCTACCGAGTACATTATAGACAAAGTGTATATAAATAACAAGCAAGAAAACAGTACAATACCAAGCACTAAGTCCGGTTGGCAAGAACCAAGACCTGTAAACTAGTACTACACTTGCACGGAACAAAAGGCGGATATCACTAATTCTACTGATAGAGAATCCACATTTCGGCGCTCCAGAGTAATAGATCTGGCGGGCAATTGACCAAAGCCTCGGAGGTGAGAAGGCAGGGGCAGAGAGGCCCTGGTGAGCTACATACAGGGTGAAGCGTCCAGTGGCTCTAACCGCTGCCCTAAGCGCCGTGGTCCCGTGGAAGAAGGGACCGGCGCACCGGTGGTTCCGGAGTGGAGGTGCGCCTCCGCCGCCGCCACGGCGCTGAGGTTGGAGACGGCGGGCGGGAACGCGTGCGGCCAGGGAGGCAGGGACCTGGGTTTCACCTTGGAGACTAGGCGCGCGGGGGAGCAGACGCCGGTGCACTACACGACCCTAGGGTATCCAACAGAACGACGAATCCCCGAGACAACACCACCGCCCATGAACCTAATCGACGCACGCTGCAGGCGTGGAATCTAAGAAGATAGCGAGGCGGAGCGGGGAAGGAGAGGGGGAGCGAACCTGCTTACCAGCCGGAGCGCAGCGGAGCGGAGGCCGCGAGGTCGCCGCCGTGAACTAGGGTTTGGCGGTGCGGGGGTCGGGGACGAGACGGAGCCGCCCGGTCCCGGTTTGATTTGTCCCGGTCTGGAGGAGGGAGAGGACGAGTCTGATTGGCGATTGCCCGAGGCGGTCGCGGGCTCGCGGCTCCGGCTTCCCTGAACGACTCGGTCGGACGGGTTGGGCCGGGCTGCGGTCGAACATTCAATTGGGCCGCGTCTGTCTTAAACTCTAGCCCTTTTGCCTTTTTTTTAAAAAAAAAAAAAGACATTGCAAATTGCGTTTTCATGTGGTACTCCCAATTAGGAGTACTTATTACCGTATTCAGTCGGGCGGACATTGAGGCGGTCACATTACAAATTCGTATATGTACGAATGCCTAACGGAAATCAACAATGATATGCCACGGGCGGTTGACCTAGGACTCTTGTGTAGACGCGGCTCCGCACGCTCCATCTCTCTCAGAAACAAAAACGATAATGATATGTCACAGACGTCCGATCCGTGACTCTCATCCGGACGTGGCTCCGCAGGAGTAGGCCCCATCACTCTCAGAAACAAAAAAAAAACAAATCCCCACTTGCTCATCTGCTTATCTACCCTTGGCCACCGCAGTGTGGCCGCTCATTCGTCCGCGGCCTTCCCCCACCGTGCCCTCGTCGGTTGCCGCGCTGTGCCCTCTCCCCCCACCCCGTTCCCCATCTCCGGCCGCGACGTGCGCCCATCCCAATCACCTGCACCGCCCGCTCCCTCGCCATCCGTTCGTCCCCCGTCGTCGTCGCACCGCCATGGCT
Organism: Miscanthus floridulus; assembly: GCF_019320115.1. Taxonomy (NCBI): domain Eukaryota; kingdom Viridiplantae; phylum Streptophyta; class Magnoliopsida; order Poales; family Poaceae; genus Miscanthus; species Miscanthus floridulus. Next base: position 143,108,850 of record NC_089582.1, read on the forward strand.
GTTGGGTGCACGTGTGAAAGCTCTAGTTTGGTTTTGGTGAATTGATAAAACTCTAAGTGCTAACCTAGTTTATCAAAGTGATTATGAGATAGGTAACACTACTCCGAGTGGTGAAGCAAATGAAGATCATGATATGATGATGGTGATGCCATGATGATGATCAAGTGCTTGGACTTAGAAAAAAGAAAAAAAAGAAAAAGCTCAAGACAAATGTGAATTGATAGGAGCTTTTTGGTTTAGTGATCAAGACACTTAGAGAGTGTGATCACATTTATGATCGATAGCCGTACTATTAAGAGGGGTGAAACTCGTATCGAAATGCGGTTTATCAAAGTGCCACTAGATGCTCTAACTCATTGCATATGCATTTAGGATCTAGTGGAAAGCTAACATCCTTGAAAATATTTGTGAAAATATGCTAATACACGTGCACAAGGTGATACACTTGGTGGTTAGCATATTTGAGCAAGGGTGGAGAAGTTGGTGAAATGAAGGAGGTGATAGTCACTGAGAAATAGTGACCGGACGCTGGTCACACAGTGACCCGACGCTGGGGTCCTGCGTTCGATCAGTGGCGCGTAGTGAAGGCCGCCCTCTGTCCCTTGATCGGACGCAGGTTGAACACTGTTCAGCGTTCGATCATGCTGATGTGGCGACGCACAGAGAAGATGGAGAGTGATCGGACGCTGGGGAGTCCGGTCGGGTGTGACCATACATGTCCGGCCACGACTGTAACCTTACTAGAAGTAACCGGACGCTGGGGTCCTGTGTCCGGTGCTACACTATAGTGCGTCCAGTCACAACTTAAGTGCACTGATGACTGTTGAGATCGGGCGATTAGCATTTGAAGCAGGGGACACGTGGCGTGCATCGCGCGACCGGACACTGGGGTCCTACATCTGGTCAAACCAATCGGTGCGTCCAGTCGCCCTAACTTTTCAGAGAACAGAGAGCCAAGGCTCTATTCGTGGGGGCTCTCTATTTAAGCCCCATGGCCGGCTCAAGCTCACTCTCTTGGCCATTTGCATCGTCATAGCAACCTTGTGAGCTTAGCCAAAACCCTCCCACCCATCTTCATCATTGATTCATCATCTTTATGAGATTGGGAGAGAATCTAAGTGCATTGCTTGAGTGATTGCATCTAGAGGCACTTGGTGTTCGTGTTTTGCTGCCGGATTCGCTTGTTACTCTTGGTGATTGCCACCACCTAGATGGCTTGGAGCAGTAGAGGAGGATTGGCATAGTTGGTGATTGTTCGTGGCCATCTCCAGTGATTGTGAGGGGACTTGTGCCTTCCCTAGCGGAGCGCTGAAAGGTAACCCTACTGGATTGCTCATGTCATTGAGTTACCTCACTTGTGGGTAGGTTCTTGTGGTGTCCAATTGTCTGGACGAGGTTCGTGCAACACCTCTTAGCCTCCGAACCACCAAGTGTTGGTCGACACAACCGGGACGTAGCGTGTTGGTAAGCACGTGAACCTCAGGAGAAAATTGGTTGTCTCTTACCCTTTGGTATTCTCCCAGTGAATGAGTTAATATTCATCTTGTGATTAGTTCACTCCTGTACGCAGCGGTATAATCACCTTACTTACCTATTTACATACTCGTAAACTAGTTGTAGTAAGCTCTTTAGTGTAGCTAGAATTGAGAGCTTGCTTTGTAGCTTAAGTTTATCTAGTGGAGCTCTTTAGTGTAGCAAGTGTGAGAGCTCTTAGTGAGTAGTGACTTAGTAAATTGTGTGTTTAGTGATCATAGTAACTAGAATTATTGGATAGGTGGCTTGCAACCCTTGTAGAGCTAGAGCAAGTTTGATTTACGCTATTTGTCATACTAATCAAATTGCTCTAGTTGGTTTGTAGATTTTTAAATAGGCTATTCACCCCCCTCTAGCCATATTAGGACCTTTCAATGTGCCATGGTGCCTCAGGTCTTTCCCAGATGAGCCAAGGGCACCAACGAGCGCACAGGTGCTAGTGAAGCTCGAGCGCCTCGGCCGACCGCGTGGCTCCCACCCTGACGACCGGAATCAACTGGCCCAGCCTTTCCCCTCCTTTATAGCACATATGTATGTTTTAGTGTTTCAGACGTTTTAGATGTATATTGTAATTATTTCATCTTGATGTTGCAAAAGTAGATCGGGGGATGTTGCATATGTTGCAAGTGTTTCAGAGGCATTTTGCAAGAGTGTGTTCAAAATGTTTCATTTGTTTCCAAACGTATGCCGCATTCATCTTTGATCTGGATGTTATATATGTTTCACACATGAAGGGGACCATAACGCCTAAGAGGGGGGGGTGAATTAGGCAACTTAAAATTATAACTCTAAACTAGGCCTAAACCTAGAGCAAGCGCATAAGCGGTGGTCTAATCAACGTAAGCACTTCGCGAAGCACCTACGCTAATCACCTAATGAATCACTAAGCACTATGCAAGTGGAGATCACTAAAATGATGTATCAACACCCTAGATATGTTTTCTCAGCTCCACCATTCTCATTTGGCTGGTTGGGGGTCTATTTATAAGCCCCACTGAGAAAGTAGATGTTGGGGACGAAATCCCACTTTTTTGCTACTGACCGGACGCTGCTGTCGTCCTGACCAGACACGTCCGGTTGTCCTAACCGTTAGAGCCGCGATCAACTGATCGGACGCTGCCAGCGTCCGGTCACATGCCACCGGACATGTCCGGTCGCAATTTTGTCGCTCTAGAACCTTTCTGTACTTGATCGGACGTTGCAGTCCAGCGTCCGATCGATTTGCCGCCAGCGTCCGGTCAGTACTGAATGTGTTTCCGGTGATGATGAATGGTACCATCGGTGCATCCGATCGATTTTAGTACTCAGTGTCCGGTCGCTGCTGCTGATGCCTGTTGTTGTCGAGCCTCTTGATCGGAGTGTCTGGTCGCTTTTCGCCAGCGTCTGGTCCAGCGTCCGGTCACCTCTGTGAGCTCGTTTCTTCGTGATCTTGCGTCTGGCTTGGTTCCTATCTTCATGCTTGGACTTTGCTTGGTATCTTGAGTCTTTTCTTATACTTCTAGGGTCTTGCTTAAGGTGTTGATCATCGGATCATCACGTCGCCTTCGTCCAAGTCACGTCTTGCACCCTATTGAACTACAAAGCAATCACTTGTAAATTCATTAGTCTAATTTGGTTGTGTTGGTCATTAAACACCAAAATTCAAAGTAAATGGGCCTAGGGTCCATTTTCCTTACAATCTCTCTCTTTTTAGTGATTAATGACAACACAACCAAAGCAAGCAAATAATAAAAATTTGGAATTTAAAAACTATCTACTTGCTAGGATGCAATGCAAGGGGCAAGGTTATATGATGCTAAAAGATGCTACTTGTAAGACTAAAAGATACCACTTGAAAACTTATCTTGCCCTTGCAAATGTCCCCATGTGGTATTATGGATTTAAGCCTTGCTTTTTGGTCCTACAAATTCTCCCCATTACATAGACTAATCCATAATCCACTATCCTCCCTTTTTCGGACCATTACCACTTATAGACCATTACTACTTGTAAATTATTATGATCTTGCTTTTGGTCCTCTAAATTCTCCCCCTTTGGAATCAAACACCGAAAAGGAAGACATTAGTAGCATAAGGGAGGGTCAAACTTTGTGAACCTTTGTATGTGGAGTGGGATAGGTCACAAAATTTGACTCTCACATTACATAGACTTAGCTTCCCCTAAATATATGCATACATATGATGTAGAATGTAGTTTATGCATAATTGGCAAATTAATGCTCAAGGGAGTTTAATCTATATAATGCATGGAGAAAGCATATAAATGTCAAAGTGAAATCAACATAATGATATCGGTTTAGAAATACCACATATGGAAAACAATTTGATTTCTACCACTTGCAATATGTGGTGGATATTTGAAGTATGATGCTTTACTCCGGGGACTCCATTTTCCTTGCAATGAGACTACTACACACATGATAAGCTTGAAAAGGTGTTAGTCTTAAAGCATCCAACTTATAGAGTAACCATCCCTAAATTTGTGCACACAACTATAGAATACTTGTAGGAGACATGCACATTGATTTTAGAATAAAAAATACCACTTGAAAGATGACATCACATGAATATGAGAATCATTTTTAAAGGTGATATTCAGGAGAAGTTATCTATAATTTGGACTTTGTCACGTATTAGATGAACAATTATAAAACGAGCTATGTGCCGTGCTCCTAAACAATTTAAACCATGTAAGTTTGCTCCAAGGGTCAAGAGTGAAACCGAGCAAGCCTACCATATGATTTACCTAGTGTATGCATGACAAGAGATTAAACATGCAAATGCAAACCTAGGCATGAAAAGTAACTAGATGATAAATGATACCACTTGTAGGAAATTAAATCTTATATCACTTGAAGAAAATTAAATCTAGTCACCTAACATGGAAAGGGGAATTTAGGTCCATAGTATTCACTAACCCACTTGGCAATGCCTTTGTCCATAATGATGCACCCCATGAAATGCACCCATACTTTGCCAAGTCTCCAAATTCCCTGAAGTCCATCGGACTTCTCACTTCCCTTTTGAGATCCAAACCTTCTTGGTGCTCTTCATGTTGGAAATGATTTTCTTTGGCACCCAAAAGCGTTTGACCCCATTGTTGGCTTGCTTGTTTACCTTGATGGCCACCACCTTGCCGTTTTTCTTCTTCTTTAACAAGTATGGTGTGGAGGCCTTCTTGTCCACCTTGTTGGTGTAGGTGTTGGAGAGCTTGCTTGTTTGTTTTTTTTCTCTTTCTTCTTTGCTCCTTCCCCATCCTTCACCTTGCACTTATAGGACTTGTGGCCTTCCTTATGGCATACGTAGCAAACCACGGTTTGTCCTTCATCAAGCTTCTTCACTTCCTTAATGGTGTTATCTTGATGAAGTTGGGCTTGCTTTGTCTTGCCTTTCACTTGAGTCAAGTCCTTAGTGAGGCAAGCCACTTCTTGCTTGAGTTGCTCATTCTCCTTTGCAGCCTCTTGTGTGAATGTATCTACAATAACTTTCTCAACACAAACTTGGTTGCATAAGGGTGAGTCTAAACATAAATTATTGCAAGAAGTAGAGACAACCTTTTTAGTCATGTCAAAGATTGAACCTTTCTTATTAGGTGCCTCGGTGGGGGTTGTACCAACGGCTTCAAGATTAGCAACTTTATTAGTTAGCTCATCACAATGTTTGCATATGGTTTCCATTTTAGCAAGCAAACTTTTATATGCATCTTGTGATCTAGCTAACTTTTCTTTTAATTTTTAATTTTTCTTTACAAGTTGCTCATCATTGATTGTGCAAGTATTTGTTGTTGCACTAGCCTCAAGTTGCTCAATTTTAGTAAATAGTTCAATATTGAGATTAGCAAATGTCTCATATTGTTCAAACAAAGTTTTATATGCTTTTTGTGAACTATCTAGCTTTTCTTTTAATTTTTTGAGCTTCTTTTGTTGACTAGTGCAAACTTTAGCATAGTTAAGATTTTGTTGCACAATTTCATCATAAGAAGGCATTTCATCATCACTATCACTATCACTAGAGGATGAGTTTTCGTTACCTCGTGCCATAAGGCACACACGAGAAGATCTTGATGATGAGTAAAGATGGCAACGGGCAAAGAAAATCCGCGTACCCGCGGGTACCCGACCCGGTGGGCGCGGATACGGGCGCGAACCTGTGCCCGCGGGCACGGGCGCGGGCATAGAGTTGTGCCCAGCGGGCAAAGGTAAATGGGTAAAAAAAGAGCATGCCCGCATCCGCAAACCCGCGAAACCCGCACTGACATGTGGGGCCACCGCGTAAGACTATATAACCTTTAGATTCTAGGGTTTCAGTTCACTCATCCGTCGTCCCAAATTCCCAATCCCATCCCAAGTCGCGCCTCCGGAGTCTGGCCTCCCCAGTCCCCATCGGCGTCGCGCCTCCCCAGACCCCAGCGGCAGGCGTCCGGCATCGCACCTCCAGGCTCCGGCCTCCCCAGCGCCGTCGCTCCTCCACTCCGGCCTCCCTTAGACGGTCAGATCCCCAGCCGGCCAGCCCCCAGTTCCCTGCCGTGGAGTGTCGCCCCGTCGCTTTAAAATCCCCCACCGCTGTGTGTCCCTGCAGAGATTGAGATTTGGGGGCAACAAGCTGCAGCAGCATCTCCATCGCTCGCCCACCTCCGCTCCGCCTACCGAGGAGGAGGAGGAGCGCCGACCGGCCGGACCGCCGGATCCACAACCGGTAAGAGTAAGATGACCGCCTGCACTCTCATCTCCTCCTCGCTGGTTGCTTCCCAATCGCTGCCTAGATCTGCTGCTAGATTCTTGCATGCATGCCGTCAGGAACCAAATCCCCCGTTCCCCGTGTATACTAGGAGTAGTAGTAGTTTCTTTTCTCCATGCCTAGATCTGCCGTCAGGAACCAAGATCTGCTGCTAGATTCTTGCATGCATGCTAGATCTGCTGCTAGATCTGTCTCCAGCTTCCACACTCTAGCTACAATCTTTACAGCTATAAATGCCGCAATACTTGATTGGCCAAATGGTAGAAGCTAGAAGGCAATGTCATGACGCATATTCTCATATCAATTCTTTTGTAATACTCAGGGTTTTAATTTCAGATACTAGAGCAGAAAAAAAAGTCAACCAGTAGCACAGATTGGTCAGTTTCTAAGCAAGTTTTAAGACGTCATAAAGTTACTAAATGCACATATATGCAAAACAGAAACAGCAAAAACGAAAAAAGTCCTAATATACATAAAATGCTCCCAACTATGGAGAAAAGAGATATCATATTGTAACTCCTTTTCTGAAAATGATAACTGCAATGTGCACAGCTCCAGCCATGCGCTGCTCTGGCTGACTGAGAGTTTGCAGCAAGACATTAGACTGGAGGGTTCACCTTAGGTAAAGACAAATGAACAAGAAGTGCTAGAACTAGAGTTGTCTCGAGCATTTTAGATTGGGATGAATACACCTAACTAGAGATCTTTGCAACAAAAAGTTAACTGATTATCTGTGATGACATCTTTGATGGTATTGGATTCGTGATTATAAGCCTTTTCGCTTGTTACAAAACTAACTTCTGAAAATAACAATATGAAACATCATGGCTTTGTTTGGCTAGAATGGCGACCCCTGGTAGCTCCCAAGTGCAAACCTCCCATGCAACTGCTGCAGTTGGTACTGAGGAGGACAAAGCCGTGGATGTTGTGAACGTATCAGAGGGGGAGGAGGACTCGGATGATGGTGGGCGGCCTTCAAAGAGAAAGCTCACCTCTGTAGTCTGGAATGACTTTGAAAAAGTGCGTGTTGATGGAGTTTGGAAGGCCAAGTGCAACCACTGCAACAAGAAGCTTTCAGCCACATCAAGAAATGGTACAACTCACTTGAAAACTCATTTGAAAACTTGTCCCTACAATAACAAGAAGGCAGGAACAAAAGTTCAAACTAATTTGAGGTTTGGAACCACTGAAAAGGGGAAAGTAGCTGTAGAAAGCTATGTGTTTGATCAAGATGTAGCTAGAAAAGCTCTTTATTCCATGATTATACTGCATGAGTACCCGTTGTCCATTGTTGATCACCATGGCTTTCGTAAATTTGTTAGTGCATTACAACCTTTGTTCAAAATGGCAACTAGAAACACTATTAGAAGGGACATCGTGAGTTTCTATGAGGGAGAGAAAAGGAAAGCTAGGATATTCTTGCAAAGGTCAAATTGTCGTGTTGCTATCACAACTGACCTTTGGACAGCTGAAAATCAAAAGAGAGGCTATATGGCAGTGACTGGACATTTTATTGATGACTCATGGACGCTTAGAAGCTGCATATTGAGGTGAATATCTTAATTCTGCTTGCTGTCCAGATTGTATAATTATGTTAATTATGTCCAGCTAAATTATTGCTTACTGTCCAGGACATTTTATGAACTGTCCAGCTAAATTATTGCATTGTTTGATGTAGGTTTATGTATGTGCCATGCCCTCATACAGGAGAGGTTATTTGTGACGCATTGCATAAATGCCTCCAGAGTTGGGATCTTGATCGGAGGGTATCAACTGTGACTCTTGACAATTGCAGTGCCAATGATAACATGATTGGCTTAATGGAAACAAGGCTTGGGGCGGCTAATATGCTATTGAAAGGAAAATGGCTGCACATGCGGTGCTGTGCACATATTCTCAACCTCATTGTGAAAGATGGCATGGTAGTAATTGGAACTGCGGTTGCGCACATCCGAGAAAGTGTTGCTTATTGGATTGCTACTCCAAAAAGGTATGAAAAGTTTGAGAAAACTGCTCTAGATGAAAATGTTGAATTGGTCAAGAAGTTGCATTTAGACTACAAAACCAGATGGAACTCAACCTACATCATGCTTAGCATTGCTATACCTTATAGGAAGGTTTTTGAATGTTTGGGTGAGCTCGATAGGAACTATGATATTCCAGCAGCAGATGATTGGACATTTGCTACTAATGTTTGTGAGAAATTAGGGTTATTCTATGAGCTTACTGAGCTGTTTTCTGGGACAAAATATGTTACAGCTAACCTATTCTTCCCTAAAGTATGTGAGATTAAACTTAAACTCAACTCTTGGGGTCATGATGAAAATGAAACTATTAGGAACATGTCTGCTGCCATGATAGAAAAGTATGATAAGTATTGGGCTGACATCCATGGTCTTATGGCTGTTGCTGTTATTCTTGATCCACGTCTTAAGATGACAATGTTACATGCTTGCTATATTGCCCTTTTTGGAGAAGAGGCTGCTGGAAAATATGTTACAGAGGCCCAGGAATTGCTTACTGGTTTAATGAAACATTATCATGTGAAAGACCAAGAGTCTGTGGCTACATCCTCTGGTGGTGCCCCTTCTACAGTTAGTGCAGCTGCTGTGTTGTCCATATTTAAAATCCTTGCTGCAAATAAGAAGACTACAAGCTTTGTTAGAAGTAAGAATGAGCTTGATCGCTACTTGGAAGAGGAAACTCTTCCTCATGATGAGAATGATTATTTTGATATCCTTGGCTGGTGGAGGTTGGAGGGAGCTCGTTATCCTACTTTGAGGCTAATTGCTCGTGACATTTTGGCTATTCCAATCACCACAGTAGCTTCTGAATCGGCTTTCAGTACTAGTGGGAGGGTTTTAAGTGAGCATCGCAGTCGTCTTACTCCTAAAATGTTGGAAGCTTTGATGTGCAGCCAAAGTTGGCTTCGTCACAATCTCAAAGGTATAAAAATGTGCATTTACAATGAATTCTTTTCATTAATACATGGACTGTATACTGCAGCTACTAATGTTTGAACTTGAATGTAGATGAGGGTGATGGAAGGTTCAATAGCTTTTGGTCATGCCTTGAAGACAATGAAGAAGATCTGAAAGATGAATCTTGCATCACTAGAGTGGATTCCGACTAATTACTTGTTCATGTCTTGTTTATTTGCATCACTTGGAAGACTTTGCAGTTGAACAATGTGTACTTGTATGGTAGGCCAGTACTGTATTGTTGAATGTGTGGACCGTTGTGAACTATTGAACTGTGTTGCATGATTTATGATTGTGATGAATTGAGATTATGAACGTGTGATGAATAATTGAACGTTGTGATATATTTAAACTTTTGTCATTCTGTGTTAGCTGTCATGTTAAATGTCATCTATTTATACTTCTAGCGGGTATGCGGGCATGCCCGCGGGCAAAACATGCCCGCGGATAGCAGGCGTGGGCGCATAGTGCTGCCCATGGCGGGTGGCGGGCGCGGGCGCGGGCACATATATATTGTCGCGGGTGCGGGTTTGTGATTTCTATACCCGCGCGGATTTTACCCGTTGCCATTTTTAATGATGAGTGCTTGTGCCCTCACCTCTTGTGATGGTCTTCTTCTTCACTTGAAGAATCATCCCATGACCTTATTGATGTGAGGGCTTGGTTCTTGCATGCCTTGTTCTTTGTCTTGGGTGTGGACTTGTTTGGACAAACTTCCACAAAGTACCCCAACTCGCCGCATCCATTACATCCTCTCTTTCTTTGCTCTTTTCTTTGATTGGTGAACATGATATCTTGAATTTGGATGGGCACACCCTTGACATTGAGCCTTTGGATTATCTTCTCTATCTTGTTGATAAGTTTGATTGATTCTTCATCAAGGTCGGAGGTGGAGGTGGAAGATTGATCATCATCACTTGAATCATCATCATCATCATCCTCATCTTCTTCTTCATCTTCACTTGGGGAGCTTGAGCTTGAGCTTGTCTCAACTCGCTTGCCCTTCATCTTCTTTTTCTCACTATATGCGAGAGCTTTACCTTTGCTTGATGAAGAGGCTTCTTCTTGACCCATCTTGCGTGACATTTCAAATACCACTATCTTGCCAATTACTATGGCCGGGGTCATGGTGCTCAAGTCCTTTATGTTGTGAAGGATGGTGATGATACTTGCATATTTCTTTTGTGGTAGCACGGAGATGATCTTCCTCACGATGTCCGCATCATCTAGCTTTGTTAATCCTGTTGAATGGAGCTCATTGATAATTAGATTCAAATGAGAATACATATCATGAACAAGCTCATCATCATTCATTTCAAAGGAATCATAATTTTATTTAGCTAGACAATGTTTTTGCTCACGGACATTACTTGTGCAGTCATGGAGCTATTGAAGTTTTAACCAAATTTCATATGCCGTATTTAAAGTGAACACTTGGTTAAACACATCCATGCTAAAAGATTCAAACAAGCAATTTTTAGCTCTAGCATTGAAATGCATTTCTTTTTCTTCACTCTTTGTTGGTTTATCGAGATTCTTAATGGATTTCATCCCGTCACGAGTGACTCTCCAAACACCCAAATCAACCTCTCAAGGTGACAAGCCATTCTAGCTTTATAGTAAGGGAAGTTAGTGCCGTCAAAGTGCGGAGGCCTAGAGGTATCCATCCCAACCACTCTAAATAGCGTCGGCTCAACGGTGGTTAAGCCAAAGGTCCAAATTGAGCCAACCGGCTCTGATACCACTTGAAGGGGACCGTAACGCCTAAGAGGGGGGGTGAATTAGGCAACTTAAAATTCTAACTCTAAACTATGGCATCTTTTTCTAACCTTAGCAAAACGTATGTAAAAGATAAACTATCTAAATGTGCAACTACGGTTTTGCTAGTGTGTTGCTATCTCTACCGCAAAAGGAGTAATGTAAATAATATAAATGCGGAAGCTAAAGAGCTTAGTAGAGATATGCAAACTCCCATCAACGACTCCGGTATTTTTACCGAGGTATCGAGAAGCGCACAAGCTTTCCCATAGTCCTCGTTGGAGCCCCTCGCAAGGAATCCCTTGCAAGGGCCAAGCTCTCGGTCGGGTAACTCCGTGGATAGCCTCGGGCCTTCCCCACACGCAAGTGGGTCTCCGATGTGCCTTTCGACAAGCCTCTTCCGGATGCTCCCCACCGTCTTCACTATCAAGCTTTCGGTCGAAACGCCGCGGGCCTTGTTCCCTCCGGTACACGGTGGCGGCCACACCACAAACACGGTTGGTGTGATCTCGCAAGACTACAAGCCCCTTCGATGTCCAACAATGGTGCGCGCAAGCACCGAGTGGTAAGAGGTATGCAAACCTCACTAAACACTAGGCCTAAACCTAAAGCAAACGCATAAGTGGTGGTCTAATCAATGTAAGCACTTCACAAAGCACCTACGCTAATCACCTAATGAATCACTAAGCACTATACAAGTGGAGATCACTAAAATGGTGTATCAAGACCCTAGATATGTTTCCTCAGCTCCACCATCCTCATTTGGCCGGTTGGGGGGTCTATTTATAAGCCCCACTAAGAAAGTAGCCGTTGGGGACGAAATTCCGCTTTTTTTGCTACTGACCGGACGCTGTTGTCGTCTTGACCGGACGCGTCCGGTCGTCCCGACCATTAGAGCCGCGATCCACTGATCGGACGCTGCCAGCGTCCGGTCACATGCCACCAGACGCGTCCAGTCGCAATTTTGTCGCTCTGGAACCTTTCTTTACTCGATCGGACGCTGTAGTCCTATGTCCGGTCGATTTGCCGCCAGCGTCCGATCAGTATTGAATGTGTTCCCGGTTATGATGAACAGTACCATCGGTGCGTCCGATCGATTTCAGTACTCAGCGTCCGGTCGCTGCTGCTGACGCCTACTGTTGCCGAGCCTCTTGATCGGAGCGTCCGGTCGCTTTCCGCCAGCGTTCGATCCAGTGTCCGGTCACCTCCGTGAGCTAGTTTCTTCGTGATCTTACGTCCGGCTTAGTTTCTATCTTCATGCTTGGACTGTGTTTGATATCTTGAGTCTTTTCTTGTACTTCTAGGGTCTTGCTTTAGGTGTTGATCATCGGATCATTACGTCGTCTTTGTCCAAGTCACGTCTCGCACCCTATTGAACTACAAAACAATCACTTGCAAATTTATTAGTCCAATTTGGTTGTGTTGGTCATCAAACACCAAAATCCAAAGTAAATAAGCCTAGAGTCCATTTTCCTTACAACACATATGTTGCAACAATATTTTCTAATGTTTCAGCTGTTTTAGTCTTATGTTGCAACAAGTGGTTTTCATGTTGCAAGTTACAAGTATTTTATTTGGGTGTTTCATGTGTTTCACACACATATTGCAAGTGCATGTTCAAATGTTTCATATGTTTTTAGACATATATTGCATTCAAATGTTTTTTTTCATGTTGCAAGTGTTTTACGTTGTTTGGTCGGCGGCGAGCTGGGGGCCGGCGGACGGGGCACACGGCACACCGGGGGCCAGCGGATGGGGGTGCTGAGAGAGTCAGTGAGTCGTGCGCTTGTCGCCACACGGAGAGTCGAAGAGTCGTCCGCGCGAAGAGTCGGAGAGAGAGGAGGGGTTCAAAAGGAGTGGCAGGCTCAGAGACAGAACGGAGTGCACTCATGGAACGGGGCGAAGGCGGACAAAGGTGAACAGGAGCAGGCTGCGCAGCAGACGTCTGGACGCTAGCCATTCCGAACGAGAATTGTTGTCTTGCTCATGCCACTACAGATTTCGTAAATCCTGTATTTATTACCACTATCAGTGACACAGGTAGGCCCCATGTGTCAGTGACACGGATGGCAAATACCTGATTCGAATTTTCAGTGACAATCACAAATATCTGATTGTACAGGCAAGGCAAATACCGCCTTACTTTTCTTTGACTGGACGCATGCACAACACAATTCCACGTTTCGTCAAACTCGCGACGTGCCAATGTCATTAACGAAGATTTAAGATTCGTTTGCCCTTGCGAAATGCTCTGTCTTTCGAAGTTTTGTGCGTGTCTGGCAACGATGCCTGGAGTCCCAGGCTCCAAGCACATTTTTTTCTCTGCTGACCCAGGCTTGTAAAATCAGAATCAAAACTTACGCTCTGACCTAAGAGAGTTTGCGTAAGAGATGATAATCCACGGTTATTCAGATTATTCGGTCCTGGCAGCTTCAGCGGTGCTTAAATTCTTGATTTTTCCTACGATCGCCCGATATTCTCCACCAGGCGTCTCTCGATCTCCATCCTCTTCCTCATCAGGAGGGTGTACTTCTGGAGGAGCTCCCGGTCCTCCTCCTTGTCGCCAGCTGGGACCGCCAGCTTCGAGCCAAGGGAGGTCTTCTCCAGGTTGCCCTGGTACAAGCACGAGATGGGGAGAAAGCTGCCTTGGGCGTTGCACAGCCATCCGTGGGCAGCTCGCAGCGCCGCGCCCAGCGAAGCCGAATCTGGTCCATGGACAGCGTCAGTTCAGCAGCAATGGATATGGCTGGTGCCATCGGTTTGTGTCAGGACAACCAGGTTCGTTCAGGGAGGAGATTTGAGCTATTACCAGGTCTCTGGACTGTGAAGACAGAGCAGCCGAAGATCTGCGCGATTGACTTGAGGATGCTTTCGTTAGAGGATGCCCCTCCGGTTGCTATGATCCGCTTGGGAGGGTTCGGCATGCCAAACCTCTCGGCATGGCCTCGCATCGACAGCATTTGACCCTCAATGATGGCACGAACCTACAGGCAGGCAACGATGTTGATGACAAGCATGGCAATTGCTTGCCAAAATATCATATAAACTGACGAATATTTCTTTTCGTGAACCTCGGAGGGTGGGTCAAATTCTTCCACTTCACGCTCCAACAGAGTGTCTGATGAGACGTCATTGAGGTTTTCGACAGCGTACCGATGGAAACCCACTGCATGAAAAAACTATCAGTTTCTGAGTTTTAGAATACAAGAGGGAAAACGCTAGTTTCAGAGTTTTTTAGAATAAAAGAGGGAAAAACGCTGCAATGATAATACATCAATACCTGGAAGTGGTGGAAGGATTTCATGGTCTTTGTAGTAGAATCCCAACTTTCCACCTACATGCATGAAAAAGAAATCACATAGGGAAGTAACCAAGTAAATAGTAAAATTACAGCATGTCAAAATAAAATAAGCAGGCATTAGCATTGATGTATAACTTAACAATATAAAGCATGACATCCAAATTCCTCATGTAATCCCATAAAAGTAGCTTATGGCTGTTAGGTAGTATTAGAACTCTAAAGGAAACTTGATAGAAAAGCAGTTCGATTGAGCAAAATGACCATTCTCAACTTCTGTAAAATCTAACCATTTAGAGGGGGTGTTTTCTCCAGATAATTGTTAAAAACATCCCATGATTTGTCTGCATACCGATTTCGCACATCTGAAACCAAAATGTAAGTATCATCAGCAATTTAGTAATGACATAATGGCATGCATACTTGTAGAACAATAAAAAAGGAAACACACGTACCTTCTCTGGTCAAAGAGCCATTTTTGTAGCATAGCATCACCATATAACCATCAGGTTCAACAGGGTTGGGGAAAACATGGCCTTCAAGGCTTGATTTAGCTTCTGCAGTTATCCCGAATACCTACAATACAATTAGAGGATGAATTACATAGAACCATTAGGTAAACATGGCTATCAACCAAATCAACATTGAGCACGTCTTCTCAACTTACTGTATCGCTAGTACCAAGGCTAATGGCAAGATCGCCAGGAGTATTCAGAGTTAAACCTACAACAGATGCCAAGGTCTCATAAATGTTAATGTAAGAAATCAGGAAACTGTTTTCTCGCCAATTTTCTACAGATACATATAGAAGATCACAAATGCCAACTCCTCATTTAAGAAGCACTAGCCAAACCCACCTGCAAGGCTATTAGGATTGTCTCCAGACCACTGAATGACCAAACAGTTCTTATCAAACTGAAACCTGAAAATACACAATGTCTTCTTTAAGTAATTACAAAATTCTAGTGCAAAGAATATTTATGGCATTAGTCATTAGGGTGCATTTTTGTTATTAAGCTAGTTTGCACATTCACATTAGTTTTTTTTCCATAATGTTCAGGAACTTCATTTAAATCCGGTGATCATAATAAAAGGAATGATGGGTGGAAATTTTTTATGATGTGAACTCAGAGACTTCATCTAAATCCAAAAATTGTAACAAAAGAAATTGTGAACAACTGAGCATAAATTTTGAGATGTTCAGACTTCAGAGTTCATCTGGATCCAATATGCATTAACAGTTTTACAATCAGAGCTTGTATGCCAGTTAACAGAAACATACTGCCTGAACCATATATTATGATTGGTTGCTCAATAACACCTGAGCAGTCATGCAAACAGTAATTTCTACTTGCAAATAAAAGAGAAGATAAGTACATGGTAAAGGTGATTCTGAATATATGGTTGCAAACAAACCAAGTACACTGAGAGTGTACATTTAGCACTGGCCCAATGTATAACCAAACAAAACTTACCTTTCTACAAAATAAGGAGCGATTCGGCCAGCAGCTGAATACGCTGGTGCTAGATTTCCAAGCTTTGCTTCAAGTCCAGGAGCAGTTGCCTAAAGAAAGGGCACAGTTTTGGTATTTTAGTCCATGAAATATCCTTAAATAAAAGCCTACTACAGTTTATGTTTGGACTTAAGTCATTCAACAAATCTTTAATGTACTACAAAATGAGGTAGCAAGTACAAACCTCTAAAACAGACTTTGACCAGGTCCTTTGGTTTATATCCATCAAGTTCATCCCCGCACCATCAGTTTCATCAATACTTGCATAGCTTCCAACAAGGATAGATGCCATGAATGAGCTCACCAAAGATATTCTCTCGGTATCTTCATAAACATCAGGCTCTGTCTGATAGATCTTCCTTATCTGGGGGCCAGTGAATCTTTCATAGGCACGAGATCCTGTCAGTTTTGCTAACTCCAGTGCACCTCCAACTGCATTCTCTATTTCTCTGCATTGCTTGGTTGTGCTACTATCCATCCATATCGGTGAGTTCATTGTAGAAAATGCATCCTTGAGCTGTGATAACAAGCTCTTACTAGCATCCAAGGAGGACAACACAGCATGGCTGCCCTTCTTCCAATAAACACTGCCATGTTGCTGCCCACTCCCTGAGACAGCCACTACTTTACCGAAGTTGATCTTTGGTTTTAGCTTCTCAAGCAGCAGCTCCAGAGCTTCCACCCACATAATGGTTGGTGAAAAAATGTGGCCATCATCTGCGGGGTCTCGGTACACCCCACCTTCAGTTTTGTAGTGTGGCAATTCAGAGTCAAAATTAACGATTTCAGAGGCTACAATCGTTAACTCATTGTTGAGCACCGTAGCTTTCAGCGATCTGTAACAGGAGAATGACAGTATTAGGTCCAAGTCTAATGGTAGACCCACAAATTTAGTATGATAACAAAATGAAAAAAAAAAACCCCAGGAAAGTAATATGTGAAGCAAATGGTACTGCGATCATGGTTATCAACTTACTGGTAATGCAGAATACAGAACAAAGAAACCAAATTTGGGCCAGGTAAAAATCTTGAAAGAGATGAACTTAAGAAGAATGACATCCAAGGTGTTTCTTGTGCATACATCTAGTAAAGAACTTTGATTTCTCAACCCAATGTAGAGAAATTAGATGGCATTGCCACGTCACATGAGACTTGCACATACTACTTCCGATCGGTACTTCTGTAAATTTTAAATTTTATTAAGCACGTTTCATTTTCCTTCCACTTTTATAAGCAGACAAAGTCCCGACCTTTATTCATCTACTGTACCATGCCCATCGCTAGAACAATGAGCGCGTGATTAGAGGAATAAGCTACACCCAGAGCACACGAAAAATAAGATCCAGTACCCATTTGAGAACTGAGAGAGGGGGAGAGAGAAGGGACGAGACTTACTGAGTGGAGCTGTCCAATCCAAGAAAGAGCGAGCCCTCCGGGAGAGAGCCTCGCCCCGACATGGCCGCCGCCTCTCTCACCCCCGGCAAAATTCGCTCCAAGTGGGACGGGGACTACGAGCAAGGGGAGTTCGACGCGGAGAGGGAGAGTGGGGGCGACGACGACGGACGAGTGCGCTACGGATCAAACGGAGCCGAGAGAGATATATGGAAAGCGAGCGGCGATCCAAAGACGAGGAGTGGACTGGGGACCGTCAAATCCGTTGGCTTCCGTCGGATAAGGATGTTTGTTACCGGTGGCTGGTACTGGGGTAGACGAGGTCACGAGGATCATCATCTGTGTTCTGCTGCTTGGGCAGTTGGAGTCAATCCTGCGGACTGCCGTTCCCATATCTTATCTTCCGAGACTGTTCATGCAATTACAAATTCTAAAATATAATTACTATTCATCTATTTAAAAACATGTTATTACAGGGATGTTTGGGATAACTCCGCTCCCGTTTTTTTAAGTCCGCTCCAGCTCCGCGTTGCTAAACACTCTCAGCTCCAAGAACTCCACTCCATGAAAAAGGTGGAGCTGAGGACCAACTTATGGAGCACCTCAAGAGGTACTCTAGTTTTTGAAGTTTTATACTCCCACATGAAGTTGTGAGGTAATTAACCACCCTGCCACTCATTAATCATAGATTACTTATCGCTTCCCCTCCCTGTACGCTCGGAAAACGCCACGACAACGACCCTTCCCCTCGCGTCGCCGCTCTCCTCTTCCCTGGCGCCGCCGCTCCCCTCTATAACCCTAGTGCCGCCACCACCTCTCCGGAGGTGCACGCACCCGCGGTGCTCCTCTGTTGCGGCTAGTCGTGGACGGTGAGGTATTCGGGCGTCGACATGTGGAAGAGGCTCCAGGGGGCATGGAGGGACTTCGCCCGCGACAACGGGCTCTGTTAATTTTCTCACATTTATTTTCTATGTTTCTCGAAAAATATCAAGTGCAATTTTAATCAGGGGCATAATGGACTATTTACATGGAAACAACCCATTCTTGGAGCTAGAGCTATGCTCTGTACCAAACAGTACCACCTGCTCCACAAACTCCACAGTGGATCTGCTCCATGGTAGAGTTTATGGAGCGGAGCTAAAAAAAAACAGGAGCAGAATAGTTCCAAACACCCCCATAATATGTGCTATACTTGAACCATACCATTTTATACGCTCTGGAGAAAACAGGCGGACGCTGGCCAAACTACCTCTTTCTATCTGCTCCGGAGTTTTTTTTAAAAAAAGAATCAGTCTTCATGCTTCGTGGCCCTCTTCCTTCCCCAACACGTCGCACCGCGCGTAGCTCGTAGCGCCGCCTTATCACCTGCAGCCCCGTCGGCCACCAGCGCAACCGTGTGCTCCTACCGCCTCCTCGCTGCTCCGACCCGGCATCGCGCCGCCCTCTGACGAACCAGGGTCCTAGGGATTCCCCATGGGAGTTCTACCCGGTTGGGCCCTAGGATGGCCCATGATCGGTTGAAGGAGGCGAGACAAGGTGGTGTGGACTTCAAGCTATTCTAGATCAATTTAGTCGTCTTACTATGAAAGCTAGATTCTGTAATAGGACTAGGACTCTTCTCTTATAACCAACTAGGACTAGATACGTGCCCTTACCCTCTCCTCTATATAAAGAGATGTACGACGCATCCCCTTGTAACCCTAACAATCATACAATCATTTCAACGCAAAAGGCAACACGTCGACTGGACGTAAAGGCTATTACTCGATAAGAGGGCCCGAACCAGTATAAATCGTTCGTCTCTTTGCATTTACTATTGAGTTCTGCATACGTCGAAGCCCACCAAACACCGTCCCGAGTACCCCGTGACGGGTTGCCGGTCATCAAACACCGACAGCTGGCACGCCAGGTAGGTGCTTTCGGTGACTTCACAATAGAGAGCTCGGCGGACCTCGACAACATGATTTTCTTACGCGGGAACCACCTTCATCTTCGACTCCTGGATCTGCAAGGCAGACGACAATGGCAAGCTCCAAAGTCATCTCATGGAGATCCCGGCGCCTCAAGCTTCACCAGATGTCTCGACGATCACACTGGATCGACTCGCCGAGAAGTTTTCACACCTCTCAATTTCTGATTCAACTCGAACTCAGGTCACCATCAACCATGACTCTCGCTCGGACATGTTACTTTTGTTCGAGTTGGAGATCCTATCTGAAGTCCAACTCAAAGACCTAGTTCGTTTTCTAGTCGGACTCAAGAATTCGACTTCAATCTATCAAGATACGATTAGCCACCTCGTGCAGTCTGAGCAAGAAATCCCTCTTGCGAGTGCCCAAAGAGGATTGGTTCTATCCATCACACCTGAAGGAGGCATCGTCCATTGGCCGGGTGCTCAAGCCGACACTTCTTTAACAGATCTATCTCGTCTAGTAGGCATGGTGGAGCTCTTAACTTATCAGGACGGCAACACTGTTCCAGCGAACAACAACGATCACAATTCTACAGAGATCTTGGACATTGCGAAGACTGCAGAATCTGGAACTCACTCGGCCATGAAGCACTCTAGAGAAGTCTTCATGGCTGGACAACCACCTCAGATCCCTATGCCTTACTCACCAGATATCCAAGATGGTGAGGAAACCTTGTCCAACATCTCCTTGGACACTGCGCCACCCAACAGAGAGACAGATGAACAAAAGACGGCTAGGGAAAGGAAGAATAGAGCTCGACAGGCTCGATGTAACCGCGCCCAACACCGCAAGGAGGAGTGGTAGCGATATCAATCGGCTTGTTGAGATGTTAGACGACGGTGCTTGGCTATAGAGGCAGCATATGAACAACGTCTACAGGATGAAAAAGTGGAACGATAGCGCCAAGACCGTGATGCTGTCAGAGCCTCTGCATCACGCAACCTTGAGCCTAAATTCATGGAAGTAGCCGGCCATAGGGTCTTTACCACGCCCTATGCCAACATCTACGCCCTGGTAGAGGGGATGGCGGCCATAGAAAACCCTACTCCAGATCAGCAACGACTCAAAGTCATTTTGGAATCAATGGCCCTTTAGATGTAGGCTACAAAAGTGACATCTCAAGCTAACCCTTCTCGAGGACCAGAGGCGCGGGCACCAGCCCACTCTCATCTTGGACCGCAGGGTAACCAACGAGGAGAACAACGAGTACCAGCCCACTCCTGTCTAGGACCGTGTGGCAGAACTGTCTAATCTAATACCCTCTCAAGAGTACTTGTCTTCCATTAGACACTAAGTACCCAAGAGAGTGCACTAAATCATGCTTTCCATCGAGCACACCCCAAGGGAGAACTCAAAAATCCACATTTTTCCATCAGGATCATAAATGAGAGAATAAAGCTTACAACATTCTTAAGCCATTTCTTACATCACTTTATTATAGTAGCAGAATATTACCTCAATTGATTATAACAGCGGAATATAACAATGTTATCAGAGTTACAGGGGAATCAAAGATTAATTTAATGACATGGTGGTTATATACAAGAGATGCTAGCAGATTTTACATCTTTTCTTATAAAAACCTTAAGTTAGGGTTATAAATAAACACTACGTTCGTAGCATGAAAGGAATCCTCTCTGAGCCCACCAGGAGGTTTCCACACACAAGAGTCAGCTCTAAGTATCCTTTGATCACCTGCAACAGGGGGAATAAAACCCTGAGTACTCGATTGTACTCAGCAAGACTTACCCGACAGGAGGAAAATAAAATACTCCAAGGATATACAAGGCTTATATTCAACTTTATTAGCAGTCATCATTAGTTCATTAACTAACCATTATATGTAAGCACCTATGCTACTTTCAAGCAGGTGGTAAGCAATCATAACCATTTTATCAGCTTTCAAGTTCCAGTTATTACTACAGTGCTAGACCATAGCCAAGTCGGTACCGTCTCATAGAAATGGTGATTCGTGAACCAATGTATCACAATTGGGTACTCCAAAACACACGCCTCGCTTGTACCCTAGGCAAAAACAAGACCAACCCATTCTACTCCTGTCATGGGGTCTAGGTCTTCGTCCAAACTTAGACTCCAAGCCCCCACACTTGAGACCCCATCTTAATATGGTGCTTAGACCTCCACCTTTCTCCACCTCTAATCAGTCGGTCCGGAAAGAGCCAGAACCCACAACAAGAGTGTACGAGTCTTCCCTCTCCCATAAGCAAGTATGTGCTCAAGATAATAAGTCTATGACCTGACTACCATCCATAGCAACAGACGGTCCTCAATCGACACAGGCGGAACAAGTGCAATCCGAGCCTGGCTCAAATGCCTAACCAAGTCTAGATCCAAAGTACCATTCCCCCCGGTCTCCAATTATCCTCCATATATATTCCATATGATAGTAATATAATAACAATAATATCCTATCTCTCGCGATTGACAGATAATCACTCAACTTCTATCGGATCCTATAGCATAGCCATCTACATGATTTTTACATACTAGTAGGACTCATAGGATAAGGATATATATATGCAAGTGGTTTTCATTCAACTCCTTAAAACTTAATGCACAAGCATAAAATAAAGTGCAAAATAATAGGGGTTATGCACCGGGGCTTGCCTGGGCAAGATATTGTAACACCCTAGGTGTTAAACTTGCATTTAGCCTTGGCATTGCATGAACACAAGCATCATTGATCATTCATCAGCATGAGTATTTCAAATATTATCTCTATGTTGGCTTATATTGCATGTGTTGTCACTAAATTGCCTTACATATGCTAGGGTTTATACGTAACCAATGTATAAAATGATTGTGGAACCCTAGGAGTACCTTAAACATGTTTAGAATATCACATAGAACAACTTTGGTATTCATGACTAAGGCCAGTTTGGTCTCTAAGTCATAGCTATAGTGTAAATCATCATTTTCAAGTTGTATGTTTGACTGGAGTTGAACATCACTTTAGAAACTTTGCATGGTTGTGCACCCTAAAACAAAGTTGTAGAACTCAAGTAGTGTAACAACTTTTATTTTTGGGTCATAGGCTAGTTCAGCTCCTGACATGCTTAAATTTGGATCACAAAAATCAATTCAGTGCTATTTTTCAAACTTGAAAATTTTTCTAAGTCAAGTTTGGTTTTATAGTTTCATGTGCCTGACTTTGTGATGATTTAACTCCATAATTGTTGTGAATTAGGAGATGGTTTCTAAAGCAATATTGTAGCCCTTACATAGCTCTACAAATTTTGTTTTAACATTGTGCACTAATTTGATGTGGATTAAGCGCTTAAGCACCTTCATTTCACACTGTTAGTCATGCTGTCGGGCGCTGATGGCTTTAGTCACCGCATCGTGGGTGGCCGACCGGGCGTAGAGCTTGGCCGCTGTGTGGCCGCCGCTTACCGACGTTAGGCCCCCGTCGTGGCCGGGTGGCGGGCGTTAACAGAGAGGTCGCACTGCTCATTTCGCTCACTCCAGTGCACTCCCTCCCTCTCTGTTGCTTCCTCTCATGCGCGTAATGGAGGCACTCTCGCCGCTGAGCCATCGCACTACTTTGCTGCCGTGTAGCTCCTCCGCCGCCCAGTCATTCCTCGATTGCTCGCGCACGTAGACGTGCCTTGCTCTACTCTATGCCCTCATCACATTTGCAGCCCCGTTCGAGCCATGGTGATGGTGGATTTCACCATTCTTGTCCTCGTTGGAGTCGCTGCCTCCATGGTCGCCGTCACGGCGAGCTCGCCACTGCTCTGCTCCTTCGCGCATTCTCTATTCTTCTTCGCGTTAGCACTAGCTTTGGGTGTAGTCTAGCCTTGGTGATGATATCACGGTGAACTGTAGCTTCACCAGCGTTGAACATGATGGCTGGCGCACCTCCGCCCAGCGCCGCTGTGCCGCCATGGCCGGCGACGAGCACGCTCCGGTGCGTCCGCGCCTCCAACACCGGTACCAGTCGACGCGGGTGATTGAGTAGAACATGATGGTGGGGTTGGTTTCGCTAGAAAGCTCACCGTCGGTTAGCTAGCGCCGATCAAACTCGCTTCCCTATTTTGGTTCACTGACATGTGGGTCCACTGACCCGTGGGTCCCAGGCGTCAGCGACTATAGTTAGGGTTTGATTTATTTCTTTTCTAGATTTTTGTGCTAACTTTGGAAAATCATATCTAGAGCTAGGAGTGTCCAATTTTAGTGAACCAAATTTTATTGGATTCCTTATGAAGTTTAGTATTATATAAAAATATGAGATGCACTATTTATGGTATTTTGCTAGGTGAATAAAATTTAGCTAGATAAGTGTTTTTTTAATATTTGCAATCTTGTAAAATGTATAACTTGAGCTAGGAAAGTGATAAAATTGTGATTCCAATTTTGCTAGTCTTGTGTTGACATTCTATAGCTAGGAAAAATACTAAACTTGTAGTAAACTTGATTGAAATAGGGTCTTTCTATTTATCTATTAATAAATGGTGTTTTCTAAGGAAATTTATAGGGATAAAAATAAGTAACATATTGCCATGCAAATTTCTATACAGTATTATGGCACTAGGATGAAGCTAAGAAAAATATAGAATCTATTGCTTGATACTTTTCTATAGGGTTAACTATTTTCACTAAAATAAACCTTGCTAGCTTGTCATTTTTGTAGAGGATGTTATGCATGTTCAAATAGTATAAAATTTTTACAGTAGTCTATTGGGAGCACTTGAAAGCTACTGTAATTTTATGAGAATTTATTGTGCATATTTGGTATATGTTTGTTATTTCACCTAATTATATAATTAAATTAATAAAGGCATTTAAATAAATAAATTGTGCTTGACCATAATGTTTTCTATGGTGCTTGTAATACATATGAACTATTGATGTTAGTAGTAAGGCTTAAAAATAATTGGTTGTATGCAACTAATTAATTATTGCTTTTATAATTCAACTAGATGGCTGCATATATAGTTTCAGTTGAGTTAATAATTTCATGTTAATAATTGTCTTTTCTATAAAATTTGTTAATAACAAAGTTGTAGATAACTTATTGATCTACCTTGTGTTAAATTTTTATAGTCATAGGCCTTATGGTTTAAGAATTATGACTATTAGAAGTTTGCTGTCCGAAATACTTGCTCTCTAGACAGATTTGCATAACTGAATTGTTTGACCTAGATAACTATTGAATCACATCAAGCGTATTAAAACAAAGTTGTATAAAATTTCATAAATTTTCTATAATGTCCACAACCATATTATTTTGATGTATATAACTCTAGTTAGGTTCAAAACAAGTAGCTACTGTCTGGTACTCTAGAAAATAATTTACAGGAGTGTTTGCTTAAGTAGTAGAGAAGAGATATGCACCTACTCAGTAAAATAAGATGCACTTGTTATTACTTTAATACCATGTGTTGAAAAACACTTATGGGGATGCATTCATCACATTATATCATATTATACGTGTTTGCGTATATGCATTCGTGATATCTTATTTCATGCTCATGCATATAGGATCGTCCGAAGAGATAACGCAGTTGGAGTTCAATGAAGAAGAGGAAGGGGATTAGCAGGAGACGCCTCAAGCCATAGTTCTAGGAGAAGAGGAGTAGACTCTCGAAGATCTCCCTAAGTGCCTAGATCACCGACCAACCTCTTTCCTCAAAGGCAAGCCCCCGAGCATTCTAAGTCTCCCATGTTTTATAAAATATTATTTGAGTCCTTTATGTTTGATGCATTAGGTTATAAGAGTTGATTGGAAACACTTGATGCATAGAACTACCTTGTCTAGTTATATATATCTTTAACTCTATATAGGTCCAGGATCGAATATATGCTTAGCCATGCATAGAACTGTAGAAGTCGGGTGATTTCCTATCACCTGTGAGATATAGGTGGATACCATAGCACGGTTGGCTATATTTGCTATCATGAAAAAGAACCATGGGGTAATGTAAATGGAGGCCAGGCGGAGTCTATGTGTAGGTTGACTCATATGATTCCATCTGTGTCGATTAAGGACCGTACTGTTGTTGGTGCTTCTGACAAGATTGAATGCATGCCTATCACTTAGCTGGCCGGATAACTCGTTCCAACCGCAAAGCCGAGTACTCAACTCAGGTCGAGGCCCATTCTGTAAAAGTGCACACTCTGGATGGTAGTAAGGATGTGTAGGGAGCCAGACGTGAGCCCAAGGGTAGGCCAGGCCTGAACGTCCTGGCAGCTGGTTGTCCCTGATTGTGCAGCGTTGGGCGAACCCTTGAAATGTGGACTTGAGTTGTACCAAAGGTGACTGTTGATCTGGTCTGCCTGAGTTTGTGTTAGGAATAAATTCCTAGCTGATTAAAATTGATTTGAATCACCATCTCTCCCAGACAGTGAGACACTTAGCTAGTCCCAACATTGTAGTAATTATATTATGGAATGTGATGGTTCCGATGAACATGAAATTACTACACCAGCTATGGTTACTATTGTATGCTACTAATTGATATACCACATGTTTGGAATAGGTTAGTTGCTAATCTAGAGATGAATAGCTATAATTAACTTGATGACCAAAGTATATTTGTATAACTGAGTTAATCGCTTTTTATGCAAAATGTTGTCAAGCTACCTCCACTTATAAAGCCTTGCATAATCCTTGGAGTCAATTTATTTCTAGTTTATGACGGGTAAGTCTAGCTGAGTACCTTCTCATACTCAGGGTTTTATTCCCATTGTTGCAGATGGTACAGTTTATCACGGCTATTGCAAGAACTGCTTTTGTCCCACCGTGGATCAGTAGTGAGTCCTGGGTAGGCATCTTTAATATTCCTTCTTATATGCTTTTGTGGATTGTGATCATGAGTTGGCACTATATTTGAACTATGTTGGCAAATACTAGTTTCGAACTTAATTTGCTTTCGCTACTATTTACCAAACTTGGTTTGTAATAACCTTATTTCGTACTTTGATGAATGAACTATATCTATGAACTTTATGTAACATGTAACATGTATGTTGAATCATGTACGATCTTGGTTGTATGTGGATCATTAATCGAGACCCATCGTGGTACTCGACGGACTACCGGGTTTATATGGGCTCAAGTATGACAGTGCGACCGCTTACGGGCTGCCATTATACTTGTGCTCTTATAAATTGGTCGGTTCTATGATAGATATAACCAAAGATTAGCATTCCATTGGTGACACGATCATCAAGGCACCATCTTTTCTGCTACTCCGATCATCTTCATGATCTATCATTGTTCCTATTATGATATACGTGGATGCAACGCAGAGACGTAAATAATCAACAACAACCAAAACTCTTAGAAATATGATTATGCCCTACAAGCTAACGAGGTAGCTTTATTGACTAATGTACTAGTCTATGTATCCATGTTGTCAAGGAAGGCTTTGTCTCTAGAAAAATATTTTAGTCCTACAATCCCAAAGGTGTTTCGACATTTTATGGATTAAATATATATTTTTGAACTAGGGCTCATTTAGCTACCTTAGCAAACTAATTATTATGGAGCTACAAAAATTATAGTGAGCACCTATAAATGTGAGGAATTTACTGTGAAAGTTTCAAAGCCAACACTATTACCAATTTATCACAAAAATTCCTACAAGTTTATATCTTATATTATTAAGCATCTCAATTTAATTAGATAACTCCTGAAAATATTATAAAACTATGTGAACAAAATATACTAGCAGATAGATCATGATTTTAGGAACTAAACAAAATTAGTTTCACAATTTTTGGTTAACTACATAATTTTATACTGAGTTTATAAGTTTACCTTAAAAACTAAATTAAAAATGCATTAGAAAGAGAAAAGGGCCGACAACAACCCATTCTAGCCTGGCAGCCCAGCGGCCCAGCACGGGTGCGGCCTCACATGGGTCACGATGGCCCAACACGGCCTAAGGCCATGAGGCCCACGCGTGATGGTGGCTTTGCACAAAAGCCCCCATGCTTTTAGATTATAACATGACTACTATATGCACTATTCTTGTCGTCAGTAATCTCACAACCAAACCCACGGATGTTTTCACCTTTACCATGGGGAGGTCCCTAGGGATCCCCGTGCGCATCGATGTGGCGGCCGATGGCATAAGGCGGTTACGCCAGGCAACCTAGGCGTGCTACGACGGGAGTAAGGGGCCGACCACCATCTACAGCTAAACGCGCAAGGATGGGTGACGGTTAGGGACTCGGAGGCGCCCTATCGCAGGTTGCAGTGGTGAGCGGCTATCCACGGCGGCGGTGTGACTATTTCGGCGGCCTAAGGTTCTATCAAGGGTGATAGAGATAGTGGGTAAGCACCAGTAGCTCACTGGAATTCGTGTTGCAGTGATGGTTGAGGCGGAGGAGTGCTGAGGTGGCCTGGCCACATGCGAGCTGCTAGGGCGGTGGTGCTCTGGTATGGACACCCATGCGTCACCATGTCTCTAGCAAGCGCCCTAGCAAAATGGCATGAGCACCAGATAGAGAAGGTTAAAGCGAGCTCCTAGATACAAACAATTGAACGCATTCGAACCTTGCTCCAATTTTACTAGCACGGCGGCGCACTTGGCTGACTGCGAGAAAAATGCCAAATTGGCGGCTAGTAGTGCTTGGTTGGGCATGGGGAAGATGGGGCGCCTAGTTGACTTATTATGCCACCTGCTGGTGTGAGGAATCGAACTATGAAGCCTTGAGCTAGGCAAATTGGAGGGCAGAAAGGCAGAGCTCAAGCTGTGGTCATGCCATGGAGAGGCACACGAGTGAGCACGAGCGGATTAAAATGGTGGCTCTGATTGATAGCTGCAATATGAGCACATGCACACAGGTGACAAGATAGTGGAGGGCTTGGCGTGATGTGCTTGAATTGGAGTGGCTAGACCCGAGCAGGGCTCACCGGCATCAGCTAGTGGGGTAGGGCGAGGCAGGGAGGCGTCCCATCGCCATTGTGACTGGGGTCATCGGCCTAGGCATGACAAGTAGTGGAACACGCTCGGGGGTTTGGCACGGTAGGTGGATCGAAAGGTGAGGTGGGAGCCACATTGGGCAAGCAACGACCACCACAGCCGAGGCTTACCCTGTGTGCATCATCATGGCTAGCCACCCGAGCATGACACACATGTAGCAACGGGAGCCAAGCCGCAGCCAGCCAGGACCGACCAATGCCAGGCCGTAGGTGCTGCATGGCATCACCAGGGCACGCGAGCTAGCCAGCGATAGCAGCCCGACCATGGCCAGAGCCTAGCACCAACAGTGCCCACGCACGCGGTGCCCATGAATTCGGGTCGAGAGGTAGCAACTAGTGACGTGCACACATTTTAAAGCAAAGCAAAATCTGCTAACGATCACGATCGAGGTTCAACTAATTCCCCTAACCTAAAGCCGATACTAGCACCCAACTGGCGAAGCAAACCTCTTGTCCAGAGAGCAACCAGAGAGGAAGAAAGGGAGGTGCCAACATGAGTTCGTCATGCTGAACATCGGTTCACGAACCGAGCACCAAATCATGGTTCACAGCGTGTTCTAAGGAGGTTTGGGCAATTTTTACGAGAGCAACGTGACATCCAGCACAACTTCATGTTTAAACATTTTAGTTAGAAGCAACCAATATTTCAAAAACATGCAGATAGTGTTTAAACATTTTAGTTAGAATTTAAATATCAAGATAGCATTGTCTTACTACTTTTCCCATACTTAGAAAGGTTAGGGTTCAATTCGAACTAATAGCCCTTAACACTTTTGTTACAAATTTTAAAAGGCCTAAACCCTATTAACTACTACCAACAAGTATTTCATGCAATAGTCCATACCTTATACTAACCCATAGGAACAAAATATTTAAGCATTAATTAATTATTTTGCCCACAATAAATCGCTAAAAATAGTACTTTAAACGTAAGTTCAAGTGTTTATCGTCTTAACAAAAGAGCTCATCTTAACTTCAAATTTAATTTTTGAGCTCCCAAGAGCACTAGTTAACAACATTCGTTTTCACAAATTAAAGTTGCATCTTCAACTACACCACTTGCTCGTCATCTTTACTTAAGTATTACACACAAGTTATATTTTATTTTTGTTTATATAAATTGTTTTCCGTGCCAAACAATTAAAATGACTTATCCATGTTTCTCGTTAGGATTTTCATTAGCACTTTTACGCACCAAGTAAGGTAACTTGGATATTTATTAGAGTCCACAAAAGTGAGTCACATAGGATTAGCTTATCATTTCACGTGTGTTATAAATTTTTAAAACCCAAAAACTTGTTAAGCTAATCCCTCTCGGACCTAAATCTCGGTGCTAAGTAAGTTTGTAACACCAAGGGTGTTACAGACCATAGGGTAACCAGAACAAGAATCAGGGTGCCACGCAGTTAGCCTATCATGGGCACCAGTACAGCAACAGGGAAGGCAGAGGTGAGTCCGAGTATAGAGAAGCCGGTATCCTGCCAGACAAGTTCCCATGTCTCTCTGACAGACTACTCTCTGTGCAGCTTCCCTACAAGTTTAAGCCGTCCAACCATACCAAGTACGATGGTAAGACAGAACCCAACCAATAGTTGCGCATCTACTCTTAGTCCATCGAGTTGGTAGGCGACGACAACGACATCAAAGTATTATATTTTCCCATGGCACTCGACATTGTGCCTCTCGCCTGGTTTGATACACTACGAGCCCGCTCCATTGATACTTGGGGACAGCTTCAGCACAAATTCTATGAAATTTTTTGCGGTGTCCTTACCCACCAAGTACTCAAAACGAGTTTAGAACTTGCAAACGAGTCCTAGCAATATTATCATCGCTTTGCTGAAATACGAGCCCAAGTCTTCGATATCACAGACATGGAGGTGATAGATCCCTTCACGAATGGGATCAAATACAAGTGTTAGTTTGAAAAATTCTACGACGACAATCTAGAGACCGCTGAGGAATTCAAGCGTATAGTACAAAAGTTGATTGCATCTAAAGAGCGTACTCGCAAATGATTCCCACATGGCCCACAAGACAAAAGTTTTGACCCCAGAAGCACTCAGGGTGGACAATACGCCAGAAAGAGAGGACCCGACAACACCCTTACTTCCATGGATAGGTCCAAGAAGTCTAACAAGAAGTTCAAAGACCTTAAGAATTTATTCTGCCCTTTCCACAAGAACGCCAAGCGCACGGCGGCCGAGTGCAGACAACTCCAAGAACTAGGTT
Organism: Miscanthus floridulus; assembly: GCF_019320115.1. NCBI lineage: Eukaryota > Viridiplantae > Streptophyta > Magnoliopsida > Poales > Poaceae > Miscanthus > Miscanthus floridulus. The sequence goes on from NC_089582.1 coordinate 143,139,223, forward strand.
TCTACGCCAAAACCAACAAAGGCAAGGATAAAACTGATAACAACAAAGATGGAGACAACAATGCTGACCCGAACAGTCCAAGGGCCAAATTGCAGTAATCTTTGCGGGGTTACCAACTTCATCAAACAAGCGCTCTGGGAAGTTGGCTCTTTGGGATATCATGGCAGGAGAACCTTCAACACCAAAGTACCTTAATTGGTCTGAGTACCTGATCTAGTTTTCTAGGAAAGATCAATGGACTAGCATGACTAATGTCAGCCACTATCCACTCGTCCTAGGTCCAACAATAGCTGGCATGATAGTCCCCAAGGTCCTGATCGACGGTGGTGTAGGATTGAACATAATATTTGCAGACACGCTAAAGAAGATAGGCCTAGATTTTACCAACCTACTCACTCCCACTAACGTCCCTTTCTATGGGATAGTACCCGGCAAGGCTGCCATGCCACTCGGATGGATCACGCTCCCAGTAATGTTTGGCACCCCAAACAATTTCTGAATGGAGTTCATCCAATTCAAGGTAGCGGACTTCAAATCATCATACCATGCTATCTTCGGTCGACCCGCTTTGTCCAAGTTCATGGCCACACCGTATTACCCGTACCTCTTGCTCAAGATGCCGGGTCCCAATGGTGTACTCTCCTTTCGAGGTGACCTCAAGAGCTCATATGACTGCGACACGGAAGCCATCTAGATCACAGCCAGAACGTAGCAAGCCTATGAAGTATAGGAGATTGCCAACATTACACAGCAAACTAAATTAGAAGGCATGGAAATTCTAACTAAGAAGGCAGGAATTATTGCCCCACCCTCTAAGATGAATACCATTGAGATTGATCTGGGTACTGGTGATCCCTCTAAGACAGCTATCATCAGCACCCACCTCCCCAAAGAATAGGAACTCGCGCTCACCAACTTTCTCAAGGAAAACAAGGATATCTTTGCATGGAAGCCGACCGATATGCCGGGTGTTCTGAGAGAGTTGGCTGAGCACAAATTGAATTTAAATCTCGACTCAAAGCCAGTTAAGCAACGACTATGATGGTTCTCACCTGATAAGAAAGCAGCAATCAAGAAGGAAATCACCAAGCTATTGGCAGCTGGGTTCATTAGGGAAATTCTTCACCCTAACTGGCTAGCCAATCCTGTACTTGTCCAGAAGAAGAACTTGAAAGAGTGGAGCATATGCATTGACTACACAGATCTCAACAAGCACTACCCAAAGGATCCCTTTGGCTTACCTCATATTGATCAGATCATAGACTCCATGACTGGATTAGCTCTTTTATCCTTCCTTGATTGCTACTCGGGTTACCATCAGATTGCCCTCCAAAAAGAAGATCAAAGCATGACATCCTTCATCACTTTGTTTAGTACCTACTGTTACACAACCATGTCCTTTGGGTTAAAAAACACTGGTGCAACATATCAGCGGGCTATCCAGGCATGCCTAAGTGAATAGATCGGTCATAATGTAGAAGCCTACATGGATGATGTCATCGTCAAGACCAAGGATCCCTCTACTCTGATCGTAGACCTAAAGCAAACCTTTGACAATCTTCGTGAGTACAAGTGGAAGTTTAACCCAACCAAGTGTGTGTTTGGAGTTCCTTCCAGACAGCTATTGGGTTTCCTTATGAGCCATTAAGGTATTGAAGCTAGCACGAAACAGATTCAAGCAATCACTCAAATGACCCAACCTCACTGCGTCAAAGATGTTCAAAAACTAACAGGGTGCATGGCAGCCCTTAATCATTTTATCTCGTGACTTAGGGAGAAAGGTCTGCCCTTCTTTAAGTTGTTAAAAAAGACAGGCAAGTTCGAGTAGACAACTGAAGCCGACAAAGCCTTCTAGAAGCTCAAAGAGTACCTATCCACCTCTGCAATTCTTACTCCACCCAAGAAGCATGAACCACTCCTACTTTACATTGCAGCTACTACTATGGTAGTTAGCACAACAATAGTCATGGAGCGGGCTAAAGAAGGGCACGTATATAAGGTACAATGACATGTCTATTATATTAGCGAGGTGTTATCAGAATCCAAGGCCAAGTACCCACATGTTCAAAAGCTCCTCTATGCTCTCTTAATTACTTCACGCAAGCTACGCCACTACTTTGATGAGCACAAGGTAACAGTGGTATCCGACTTAACACTTGGCGATGTCTTACGCAATCAGGATGCAACAGGACGCATATCCAAGTGGTCAGTTGAACTCAGAGCTTAGAACATTGAGTTCGTTTCCAGCAAGGCTATCAAATCTCAAGTCTTGGCTGATTTCATAGCTGAGTGGACTAAAGCCCAGCAGCCTACTCTAATAGTTATCCTCGACCATTGGAAGATGTATTTCGATGGTTCCCTCAAACTAGGAGGTGCTGGCACTGGCGTTCTCTTCATATCTCTAGATGGAAAGCAGCTTAAATATGTCCTACAAATACTTTGGCCTGCTACCAACAATGAAGCCGAGTATGAGGCCCTCCTTCATGACCTCCGAGTAGCAATCTCACTGAGCATCAAGCGTTTACTCGTCTATGGCGACTCCTCGATGGTCATCAACTAGGTAAACAAGGATTGGGACTACACTAAGGAAACCATGGATGCTTACTACATAGAAGTCCATAAACTTGAGAAGGACTTCCAAGGTCTAGAAATCCTCCATGTTATGCGAGATCTCAGTATTGCAGCTGATGCTTTAGCCAAATTGGGATCAAACAGAGCCTAGGTACCCCCTGTCATGTTTGTACAGGAACTCCAAGTCCCTTCAATCAAGCAAGAGGACTCCACACCCACCAGTACCCCGACTCTTGATGTCTAGGTACTAGTGGTTAACCTAGCATGGACGCAAGTATTTATTGATTACATCCGATATCACAAGTTGCCCGACAATAAGGTAGAAGCAGAGCAGATCACGCGTAGAAGTAAGAATTATATCTTGGTCGGAGACAAGCTCTACCGATAGGGCACATCATCTGGTGTTCTCCTCAAATGCATTACACCTGAAGAAGGACAGTAGATCTTGGAGGAAATCCACTCCAAGTGCTGTGGTAATCACGCAGCTTCCAGGACTTTAGTCGGCAAGGCTTTTAGATCCGGATACTATTGGCCTACAACACTCAAAGATGCAGAAGAGCTAGTGCGACACTACAAGGGCTGTCAGTTCTTTGCCAAACAAGCCCATGTCCTAGCTCACAACCTTATCTACATCCCTCCATCATGGCTTTTTTCATGTTGGGGGCTCGACATGGTTGGACCCCTCAAACGAGCATCGGGTGGTTTCGAGTACATCTACATAGCTATTGATAAGTTTACCAAGTGGATAGAGTACAAGCCACTCGTCAAGTTCAATGCTACAAAGGCAGTCGAATTCATGTAAGACATTATGTACCGGTTTGGTATGCCCAATCAGATCATTATAGATCTTGGCTCACCCTTTACAACTATTGAGTCTAGAAGTTAGGCTCAAGATTGTGGCATCAGCATCGACTAAGCTTCCGTAGCCCATCCTCAAGCAAATGGCCAAGTAGAGCAGGCTGACGGGCTACTCCTAGCTAGATTAAAGCCTAGGCTATTGGATGAACTTAAAGACTATGGCAGCAAGTGGATATACGAGTTACCCAAGGTGGTTTGGGGATTGTGCACTCAGCAAAGCAAAGCGACATGGTACTCTCCCTTTTTCCTAGTTTATGGCTCAGAGGCCATCTTACCAGCAGATTTGATATGGAACTCTCCCAGGGTTGAACAGTACAATGAAGGCAAAGCAGATGAAACCCCACGGCTAGAAATTGATAGTGCTGAAGAAATTAAGCTTAACGCACTCTTCTAGTCTGCCAGGTACTTGCAAGGCCTATGATGTCAATACGATAAGAACGTGCGCCCTCGTACCTTTCAAGTCAGAGATCTAGTTCTCAAATGTATCTAGAATACCTCGAGATGCCACAAGCTACTTTACCCCTAGGAAGGCCCCTTCATTGTCTCCAAAGTTACCCGGCCAGGTTCTTTTGAATTAATCATAGAGGATGTTGATCCCATGCCTAACTCCTAGAATATCGACTAGCTACGAAGATTTTATGCTTAATATTATTAAGTAGTTTTCTCGTTTAAGTAAATTAAGTGCCCTAACATCTATACTAAGGTTCTTTATTAATACAGAATCAATATTCTTCACTAGATGAATCTATCTTTTTTATTTTTACACAACTTTTCAGTTGTCCCCCTTTGTTGAAGTTTTTATATCATATACAAGATATACAGCTGACTACTTGCGCTGCTACACATCTCTCAATATGACAAATTCACTCAACACACAGTTCTTGTTCTGTATACCAAGTACTAAGCTATGTTACATGAGATACGCCTCGTACCCAGATGGCTTACATCTCCTTGGTTGGGAGCCAATTATCGACATTTAGTTTAACTATTGCAAGTCATCCTGGGTAGGGTGATTCCCATAAGCAAGTAACCTGATTCGTTGGCTACGGGATGGGATCCTAACAACAAACAATCATCACATGGGTTCCTTGACACAAGTGACTTCGAACACTTAACATCGACAAAAGGGTCCAACATGATTTTAATCATAACGACTACGTCGATCAACTTTTTACTCGGCTACTCAGTCTTACACGTCTTTCTAAAGGACTTGATAAGATAAATTTATAGCCTAGCCGACAATCTTATTTGAAAGATTACCATGTCTAAACGATTTGAAAAAGCCCATCTTAGGTGCTCAAGTACCCTGACAAGATGGATCATATTCACAGCATATAGGCTAAGTATTATCATTAAACTAACAAGCCTACACAAGCAAAAGAATATCATTTCTTACAACGTGCCTACCCGGCATGTACTCAACAAGTTTTTTCAAACTAACATAGCCTATTCATCAGGCTTCTCAATCCTAAGGTCTAGTTCATCAGTTATGGTGGTGGCAAGCCCGTCGAGTTGTTCCTTAGCCCTCTCCATGGTAGCAAGGTGGTGTTTGTCGTCATAGTCCGTGGTTATCTGCTAAAGATCGACAACTGGGTATAGTACTCAGAGCGTACCGAGTACATTCCGAATACAGACCTTGACGGTGTTATCTTGATGAAGTTGGGCTTGCTTCGCCTTGCCTTTCACTTGAGTCAAGTCCTTGGTGAGGCGAGCTACTTCTTGCTTGAGTTGCTCATTCTCCTTTGCAACCTCTTGTGTGCATGTATCTACAACAACTTTCTCAACACAAACTTGGTTGCACAAAGGTGAGTCTAAACATAAATCGTTATAAGAAGTAGAGGCATCCTTTTTAGACATATTAGAACTTTTCCTTTTAGATGCCTTAGTGGGAGTTGTACTAACGGCTTCAAGATTAGCGACTTTATTAGTTAGCTCATCACAATGTTTGCACATGGTTTCCATTTTAGCAAGCAAACTTTTATATGCATCTTGTGAGCTAGCTAACTTTTCTTTTAATTTTTAATTTTTCTTTACAAGTTGCTCATCATTGATTGTGCATGCATTTATTGTTGCACTAGCCTCAAGTTGCTCAATTTTAGTAGATAGTTGAACATTAAGATTAGCAAAATTCTCATATTGTTCAAGCAAAGTTTTGTATGCTTCTTGTGAACTATCTAGCTTTTCTTTTATTTTCCCGAGCTTCTTTTGTTGACTAGTGCAAACTTTAGCATAATTAAGGTTTTGTTGCACAATTTCTTCATAAGAAGGTATATCATCATCACTATCACTATCACTAGAGGATGAGCTTTCGTTACCTCATACCATAAGGCACACACGAGAAGAGCTTGATGATGAGTGCTTGCGCCCTCGCCTCTTGTGATGGTGTTCTTCTTCACTTGAAGAATCATCACATATCATTATTGATGTGAGGGCTTGTTTCTTGCATGCCTTCTTCTTTTTCTTGGGTGTAGGCTTATTTGGACAAGCTTCCACAAAGTGCCCCAACTCGCTGCATCCATAGCATCCTCTCTTTCTTTGCTCATTTCTTTGATTTGTGAAAATGAGATCTTGGATTTGGATGGGCACACCCTTGATATTGAGCTTTTGGATCATCTTTTCCACCTTGTTGATTAGTTTGATTGATTCTTCATCAAGGTTGGAGGTGGAGGAGGAAGATTGATCATCATCACTTGAGTCTTCATCATCATCATCATCATCATCCTCATCTTCTTCTTCATCTTCACTTGAGGAGCTTGAGCTTGAGCTTGAGCTTGTCTCAACTTGCTTTCCCTTCATCTTCTTTTTCTCGCTACATGCGAGAGCTTTGCCTTTGCTTGATGAAGAAGCTTCTTCTTGACCCATCTTACATGACATTTCAAATGCCACTAACTTGCCAATAACTATGCCCGGGGTCATGGTGCTCAAGTCCTCCATGTTGTAAAGGATGGTGATGATGCTTGCATATTTGTTTTGTGGTAGCACGGAGATGATCTTCCTCATGATGTCCGCATCATCTATCTTTATTAATCCTATTGAATGGAGCTCATTGATAATTAGATTCAAATGAGAATACATATCATGAACAAGTTCATTATCATTCATTATAAAGGAATCATAATTTTGTTTAGCTAGACAATGTTTTTGCTCACGAACATTAGATGTGCCATCATGGAGCTCTTGAAGTTTTAACCAAATTTCATGTGCTGTATTTAAAGTGAACACTTGGTTAAACACATCCATACTAAAAGATTCAAACAAGCAATTTTTAGCTCTAGCATTGAAGTGCATTTCTTTTTCATCACTCTTTGTGGGTTTTTTGGTATTCTTAATGGGTTTCATCCCATCACGAGTGACTCTCCAAACACCTAAATCAACCACCTCAAGGTAGCAAGCTATTCTAGCTTTATAACAGGGGAAGTTAGTGCCATCAAAGTGCAGAGACCTAGAGGTATTCATCCCAACCACTCTAAATAGCGTCGGCACAATGGCGGTTAAACCAAAGGTCCAAATTAAGCCAACTGGCTCTGATACCAATTGAAGGGGGCCATGATGCCTAAGAGGGGGGGGGGGGGTGAATTAGGCAACTTAAAATTCTAATTCTAAACTATGGCCTCTTTTTCTAACATTAGCAACACATATGCAAAAGATGAACTATCTAAATGTGCAACTACGGTTTTGCTAGTGTGTTGCTATCTCTACCACAAAAAAGGAGTAATACAATCAATGTAAATGTGGAAGCTGAAGAGCAAGGTAGAGATATGCAAACTCCCGTCGATGGCTCTGGTATTTTTATCGAGGTATCAAGAAGCACGTAAGCTTCCCCCTAGTCCTCATTGGAGCCCCTCGCAAGGAATCCCTCGCAAGGACCAAGCTCCCGGTCGGGTAACTCCATGGATAGCCTCGGGCCTTCCCCACGTGCAAGTGGGTCTCCGACGTGCCTTCTGGCAAGCCTCTCCTGAATGCTCCCTACCGTCTTCACTATCAAGCTTTCGGCTGAAACGCCATGGGCCTTATTCCCTCCGGTACATGGTGGCAGCCACACCACAAACTCGGTTGGTGTGATCTCGCAAGACTACAAGCCCCTCCGATGTACAACGATGGTGCTCGCAAGCACCAAGTGGTAAGAGGTATGCAAACCTCACTAAACACTAGGCCTAAACCTAGAGCAAGCGCATAAGCGGTGGTCTAATCAACCTAAGCACTTCGCAAAGCACCTATGCTAATCACCTAATGAAACACTAAGCACTATGCAAGTGGAGATCACTAAAATGGTGTATCAACACCCTAGATATGTTTCCTCAGCTCCACTATGCTCAAATGGCCGGTTGGGGGGGTCTATTTATAAGCCCCACTGAGAAAGTAGCCATTAGGGATGAAATCCTGCTTTTCTGCTATTGACCGGATGCTGAACTCGTCCTGACGGGACATATCTGATTGTCCCGACCATTGGAGCCATGAATCACTGATCAGACGCTGCCAGCGTCCGGTCGACTGCCACTAGATGCGTCCGGTCGTAGTTTCACCGCTCTAGAACATCTCTGTACTCGATCGGACGCTGCTGCTCTACGTCCGGTCGGTTGCCGTCAGCGTCTGGTCGCCTCTACGAGCTCGTTTCTTCGTGATCTTGCGTACGGCTTGGTTCCTATCTTCATGCTTAGACTTTGCTTGATATCTTGGGTCTTCTCTTGTGCTCCTAAGGTCTTACTTATACTGTTGATCATTGGATCATCACGTCGCCTTCGTCCAAGTCACGTCTTTCACCCTATTGAACTATAAAACAATCACTTACAAATTCATTAGTCCAATTTGGTTGTGTTGTTCATCAAACACCAAAATCCAAAGTAAATGGGCCTATGATCCATTTTCCTTACAAACTTGTCCAAGCGGCATTCGATCACCCTAAGTTGGCACCCGGGTGCTCCATAGGTCTAGTGGTGGCATCTTGCCAAAAGAAAATAAACATTATCAAGCATACCTATCTCAAGAATTCAACAACAGAATTTTACTCAGAAAAATACTTACTGTCTGATGGAAAATGAGGTGTCTTCCTCCTCCTCTTCCGCATATTCCTCAATATCCTCATCTATAGTAGTTGTTAACGAATCGGATTTAGCATAACATAACAATCAGACTACTTAGAGATAGTTAAGATATCTTTTACCTGGTCTCAGTGTGCAGGCTCGATGGGGCCTTTTGGGTACTGTCCCGCTCCCAGCAGCAACATCGACCTCTAGTGACCATTTCTGACCGCCAGCGGCTCCTTACCTAGCACTTTGGATTGCCTAGACAATGACGTTGTCTCAGTTATCTTCAGACTCGCCCCTAGCTTCTCGGTCCACAGGAGAGGTGGAGGCGACGCTTCCTCCAGCTGCTCCGCCAGATGCTGTTCCACTTCCTCCAGCTCCTCTAGAATCAGGATGTGGAGGACATGCAGGCAAATCATTGAAATTCTACCCCAACTCCAGCAATCAACACACAGGAGTTAGTTTTCCATAGTATTAAGATATTTACAAATTACAATATCAATATACTTAAAGCGGCTGGCGGATTTTGATGATCATGCTTTGGGTACTAGTATGCTATCACCTATACCGACGCAAGCATGTTCTGAATTCTCTCTAGAACTTCACCTTCCGTCAGTTCATCAGCGGTTACTCGGTGTAACACCTCTGGTGTTACGAGCTCGTTTAGCACCGCGATTTAGGCCCAAGTAAAATTTTTGAAGCGAGTTCTCGGATTTTTTATTTCAAATGTACTTGAAGCGATAAGCGAATCCTATGTAACTCAGTTTTATGGACTCAAATAAACGCCCAAGTTAAATCACTTAGTGCGTAAAAGTATTTAAAATGTCCGATAATGATTCTAGCAAGTAAATGGCAAACGGCTTGTTCTGTTGGATTGAGCATAAAAACAATTTTTATAAACCAAATAAAATATAGCTTGTAATTCATACTTAGATAAAAGTTTGAAGTACAAGTTTGGTAGATAAAAATGCTATTTTTGGCATTTGAATCCTAGCAAAATTTCCTAAATCTTAATTTCATGTTTTGGTATGATTTGTTGCATCAAAGTGTGTACTTGAGCCTTCATCGCAGTAGTAAGTTGTTTTTGGTTTGTTTTTAAATGCGTGCGTGCCGTCGTTCTAGCCAGCCGGCTGCTGCCACTGTCCTTCACTATTCCTCTCCTTTGCTAGCGTCTTGTATGAATTTTAATGGAAGCACATGGCTCTGTCGTGTCCACGCTCCCGCTATGCGCCACTGTCCAACCGTCGGTTCTATCGCTTCACCCTGTAGCACATTAAATGCCTCTACTGCCTTTGCCTGCCTTGTGTGCCTCTGTGGCTTGTCTTGTCTGCCTCTGCTGGCTATTGTGGTTGAGTTATGGACTAGGCAAGCGAACTGATCGCCGCCGAGATGTCTCCCTACCGCTGTTGTATGCCTCTGTGCCGAGGTTGGACTGCTGCTGCTGTCGTGTACTCTTCATTTCTTTTTCCGTAGCCGAGGAGTCCAGCTCAGCTTGCCCTCCCCGCTCACTCTCTCAGTCACTCTCTCTCTCTCGGTTCCTTCCCCATCTTGCGCGAGAGCATCCCACGGTCCTGCAGCGCCGCTCCTCCCTATTCCTCCACGTAGCACCGGTGTCCCTCCTCCTCTTCTTCCCGCGTCGCACGCCATGCCTACAGCATCACCTCCGCGTGAGTACCAGCGCCCTCCTTGTTCCTCCTTTCACATTGCTGGCCATGTAGCCACCGCACCAGAGCCTCTAGCACCAGCTACCATTGCCAGTTTTCCCCATCTCATGCGTGCATGAGCCCACAGTCGCGCTGGACCTGTAGCTTCCCCACGTGGCTCCTCCCTAGCACCTTCTCTGCACGACGTGGCTCCACGGCGTCCGCATGTGTCTCCACCTTCGCTGTGAACCACGCCGCTCGCTGTCGTCCGCCGGTGCCGAAGGGGCCTGCCCTCGCCTGCTGCCGTCCACAGCCTCATCGTCGGGTCATCACCGCCGCACGACGCCACCACCACCGAGCCCCGTTGCCGAGCCGCTCCACCCCGTGCCATAGTGCTCCACGATTGCACCGTTCCTACAGCTTACCGCACCTCCCGCGCCATCTGCACCGGAGCCGTCGGTGTCCCGCGCCTTCCCTCACCGTTGTCTGCCCTACTGCCGCCCTGCCGCGCGTGGCCGTCATGACCGCGCAACCGCCTCGGACAACACCGCTCCACCTCCATTGCCAGTACTCGTGCTGCCGTCGTGGCCTGCCTTGGTGAACACCCAGTCCTGAGCAGCCGTAGCCGCTGCGCAACCACCGCGCCAGGAGCACCATCACCATGACCGCATCCCTTCTGGTCCAAAATTCGTCGTACACAAGGTATAAACCTCTAATTCCTTGAATCCCTAGCACCATGAGGAGGATATAGAGAGCTTTGACATGGATAAGACACCGTTCATCAGAGCGCACAAACATGCCATTTTCATCGCCGGCCGCCACGCGCAGTCCTTCCTTGGACACCGATGTGGATGTGTCCATGGCCACCTTGGCTCGGAGCACCCATGCCTAGCACGACAAGTAGCAGCTTCGCCTCGACCATCCGAGCCCCACTAGTTCGCTATTAGAGTGGAGCCACGCCCGGCGCTTCGCCGCCGTGCGCGGCAAGAGTCACGACGTCGGTGCCCTGCCTATGCTCTGCTCTCGAGCCTCCCCTCCAGGGCCGGCCCATTTTTGCACATCGACCAGTGGCCCACCCGCGCTAGATTGGATTCCTACCTTGTTGGGCCATCCGCGCCATTCCGCCGTTGCTGGGCCGAACTCGCCGTCCGCGTTGGGCCACCGCCTGCTCCGCTGGGCTGGCCTATTGTCACCTGCCTAGGCCGGCTTGTGCCTGCGCACTTGGGCCGCGCGCGCTGCGCTTGCCTGGGCCGGACTACCGACGCCCGCGCATGGGCCTTCGTTCGCACCGCGCGTCCGCTGGGCCGTTTTGTTGACCACTGGCCTTCTTTAGTTTCTAGAGTATTTGTTAATTTAGTTTTGTAAGCAAACTTGTAATATCAATATAAAATTATGTAGGTGTCCAAAATGATGAAACTAATTTTGTTAGTCTCCTAAAATCATGATCTACCTAGTAATGTATTTTGTTCACATAGATTTGGTATGATTTTAGAGTTGCTCTAATTATTTTAAAATGTGTAATATTGCTAAAATATGAAATTGTACGAATTTCCATGATAAATTAGTAATATTGTTGAATCTAAAATTTGTACAGTAGGCTCCTAGCAATATTAGGTACTCATTGTAATTTTTGTAGCTTCAGAATAATTAGGTTGCTAAATAGATAATGATGCCCTATTTCGAATAATGATTAAATCGATAGAATGGAATAAAGAAACAACTTGGGTTTATATAACTAAAACATTCGTTTGGAAATAACGCCTTATTCGCCAACATGGATATATAGCCTAAGTACGGACGTCGTTAGAGCGAGCTCATTAGCTTGTGTGGCGTGATCGGGTTTCTAAGCATTTTGGCTATCGTTGATTATTTACATCTATGCATTTGCATCAATGCATATCATATAGGTACGATGATGGAGCAACGGATCAATTGAAGGATGATTGGGAATCCAAAGATGGTGTAATGGTATTCTCTCCAGGAGATGATGTAATGGGCTTTCTATTCAAATGATGGTGGATGATCTGACGATGCAGATACTAACTTTTTAATATATATCTTACCCAGGCAAGCCCTGGTGCATAACCCCTACTATTCTATAGTTTAAATTATATTTGTGCATTAAGTTTTAAGGAGTTGAATGAAACCCACTTTCATATATATCTTTATCCTATGAGTCTTACTAGTATGACAGGATCGTGTAGATTGCTATGCTACAGGACTCCGGTAGAAGTCGAGTGATGGCTGTCACTCGCGAGAGCTAGGAAATATATTAGTGGATTATTATCACTTGGAAAATATAAAACTAGTGGAAAGGAAAAATGGTGACCGGGTAGGGATATGGTTTGGGTATTGGTGGGTGTAAGAGGTTGTGTCGCCGTGGACGCGGGGCATGGTTTGGTTACACTGCTTTCCCTGTCTATGTCGATTAAGGACCGGCCATTGCATAAGGCTCTAGGTAAGTCACAGACTTATTATCCTGAGCACATACTTGGGTATGGGCGCTTGGAAGACTTGTTGCTCTCTTGTCATAGGTTCTGGCTCTTTCTAGACCGACTTTCAGGGTTTCTTTTTGGTGGAGGAGGTCCTTGCACCGCACTAAGTCTGGGACTTAGGGGCGGGGGCTTAGAGTCCCAGTTTGGATGGGGACCTAGCACCCCAGGATAGGAGGGTGATGGGTTGGTCCTGCTTGTGCCTTGGGTACAAGCGGGGCATGTGTTTTTGGGGTACCTAGCTAGGGGCATTGATTCATGAATCGCTGGCGTTCCGGTATGGCTTGTCTACGGTTTAGCATCGTAGTAAGAACTAGAAGATGAAAGATGGAAGACGGAAAAAGGAAATCTGATTGCTTACCACCTGCTTGAAAGTAGCACAGGTGCTTACATAGAATGGTTAGTTAATGAACCAATGCGGTTATTAATAAAAATCAAATATAAGGACGCACGCTTAGTAATGCTTCCTACAAATACAATAAACCCACAACCCAGATAGCCTTGCATATCCTTGGAGTCTTTTCTTTCCTCCTGTCAGGTAAGTCTTACTGAGTACAATTGAGTACTCAGGGTTTTATTCCCCCTGTTGCAGGTGACAGGTGAATGCTAGAGCTGACCCTTGTGTGTGGATACCTCCTGGTGGGCTCAGCGAGGAATCCTTTACGCTGCGATCATAGTTGCTACTTATAACTCTCACCAAATGTTTTTATAAATGAAAGTTGTATAATCTGTTGTCATAGTTTATATAACAATGCTTCATCATATCATGAACATATATTTTATTTTCGCTGTAATTCTGATCACATGTTTATATTCTGTTGTTAAATTAAATTGTTCATAACTCTGATAACATGATTACATTCCACTGTATAACAATAACTATTATACTCTGATGTTGTAATAAAAGTGATGTAAGGAATGGTTAAGAATGATGTAAGTTTTATTCTCTCATTTGTGATCCTGATGGTAAAAATGTGGATTTTTGGGTTCTCCAATGGGGTGTGCCCGACGGAACCGAGTAATTTAGTGTTCTCCCCTGAGTGCTTAGTGTCTAATGGAAGACAAGCGCTCCTAGAAGGCATTAGATTAGGCAGTTCTGCCATAGGTGGTATCAGAGCATAAATGAGGAAATAAAGCTTCTAAAACCTTTTCTAAAATAAAATTTGACAATAAATTCTTTTCAAAAGAATAGGATGTTTTATGTGAAGTTATATAAATAGCCCTATTACTATGGTTATGTATCCAGGATAGATGGCACTCTGCTGACTTAGGTAGGCTTAATCAATTTTTCTATAGGTACACTGACTCGATCATAGTCTGATAGTATCGACTAGTTACAGGAAGAGAACGATGTGCCCAAAAATTTGAGAACGGTTGCCCTATATGTTGGCAACAGTGAAAGGACGTATAGGACGTGCATTCATGCATATCCTATTTGTGCATTATAGTGCCGTATTGCTGGTAGGTACGCCATCCATAGGTGTCACGCGTGTCGTATTGTGCACGACTGACTCATTCCTGTTTTAGAGTTAGGTCTACACTATGGCTTCGTGCTTCGCGTTTGCCCATGGTTCACGCCCGTCGTGACTCACGTCTCCCCGTACCCTTTTTCTGTGCTCTCATCGGACCCTTGCACTGTAGTCGTACTAGTAAGTAATGGAATCGCACGTCGCTTGTCTCGAACGCACGGAATTTGGTTGATTCATCATAGTGATCCCACGCAGGAACCCTAGCGGACCATGCCAGGACCACTGAATGCTCCGCCTTTATAAGTAGAGCCTGGCTTAGCCATTGGTAACACCACTCGATGCACTTTAGCTCGCTTAGCTTTTCCTTTGAGCTAGCTTTTCGCTCAGCCTTCCTCACCACCATTGCCAGAAATGGCAGGAGCCTGGGTTATTAGTTACTGCCTAAACGTTGAGGGTTTTCCTAGAATCCTACATGCCACCCTGTAAAAGCTTAGAGTCAAAGATCATCCTAAGTATGAGGGCCATGAGTATGAGGAGCGTGGCACCGAGCGGTGTGAGGTTACCATCTACATCAGGAAGAGCGAAGAGTTCCCCGACCTCACTGAAGCCTAGAGTGTGACCGCAATCGGGTTTAGCTTCATCGACACCTACCATGTTGTGGCCCACAAACCCCTGCGGTACCTTTGCCAGATCTATGAAGAGCCCATTGTTCATACCCCCATGAGGTTCTTTCCACCTTTGGACAAGAATCGATGGGCATGGAGGCTTTGCAAGGGCGAGATGCATAAGAGGACAGTCCTACCATGGTGCACTTGACCACATACCTGCTTGCTCTGGATGAGCAGTATGATCGGCAAGCCTTGGAGATGAGGAAGTGTCTCCGTCGAGCTGAGGAAGCCGAGATCTTCACTTGGATGCTCTAGGTGCAACTTGCCAAAGCACATGTCAGTGCTGTAGCTACTGAGAGTCAAGAGACTGCCATGTCGGAAGCTCTGAAGGAGGCTAAAGATTGGTATGTCCATTAGCTGCGTGAGGCCTATCTTGTCACCAGGGCCAAGTGGAGGACGCTGGCTGCTGAAAGGCAGGATGCCCCAATCTTGGAAGGGATCCCTATCCATTCGCCAGAAAGAAGGAGAACTAGTGTTGCAGCACCGCTAGCACCTCCACCGTTGGAAGTGTCAGATGTAGAACCCTTGGTTTCTCTCACTCAGCCAGCGCCACAAGAAGATGCAGATCCATAGCCTGGGCGGTTGAAAGCTCTAGTTTGGTTTTGGATAATTGATGAAACCCTAAGTGCTAATCTAGTTTATCAAGATGATTATGAGATAGGTAGCACTACTCCAAGTGATGAAGCAATGGCGAAGATCATGACAATGGTGATGGCATGGTGATGGTCAAATGCTTAAACTTGGAAAAGAAGAAAGAGAAAAACAAAAGGCTCAAGGCAAAGGTATAAAATGTAGGAGCCATTTTGTTTTAGTGATCAAGACACTTAGTGAGTGTGATCATATTTAGGATAGATAGCCGTACTATTAAGAGGAGTGAAACTCATATCGAAATATGGTTATCAAAGTGCCACTAGATGCTCTAATTCATTGCCTATGCATTTAGGATCTAGTGGAGTGCTAACACCCTTAAAAATGTTTGTGAAAATATGCTAACACATGTGCACAAGGTGATACACTTTGTGGTTGGCACATTTGAGCAAGAGTGAAGGAGATTGAGTCGAAAAGGAGTTAGTCGCGCTGGTTACAGAGTGACCAGACGCGTCCGGTATGTGACCGGACACGTCCGGTATTTCGGCGGCAGACTATGCGACCAGACGCGTTCGGTCGCCACACTGGACGCGTTCGGTGTGAATCAGAAATGGCAGCAGACGGTAGAGCAGCCGATCAAACGCTGGCAGTGTCCGGTCCAGTACCACCGGACACGTTCGGTCGGGCATGGTTGCTTACTGTAATCCACCGGACGCTGCGGCTCAGCGTCCAGTCATTTGTGACTCTATGTTCGGTGTTAGCGTCCGGTTGTCAGCAGAAGGGGCAGCAACGGCTAAGTTTGATTTGAACTAGACACATGGCAGTCTAGGGAGACCAGACACATCCGGTATGCCGATCGGACGTGTCCGGTATTCATGACCGGAGCGTTCGGTGCTGCGTCTGGTGTAGTGTGACCGAAGCGTCCGATCGACGCGCAGTCAGCCCGTTTTTTGAGCCAACGGCTCTATTTGATGGGGGCTTCTATTTAAAGCCCCTTGGCCAGCTCAAGCCATAACTCTTGCACATTTTAATTGACATAGCAACCTTGTGAGCTTAGCCAAAGCCCTCCCACTCATCTCCGTCATTGATCCATCATCATTGTGAGATTAGGAGAGAATCCAAGTGCATTGCTTGAGTGATTGCATCTAGAGGCACTTGGTATTCATGTTGCGCTGCGGATTTCGCTTGTTTCTCTTGGTGGTTGCCACCACCTAGACGGTTGGAGCAGCGGTGAAGGATTGGCATGAGTTGGTGATTGTTCGTGGCCGCCTTCGGTGATTGTGAGGGGAGTTGTACCTTCCCCGGCAGAGTGCCAAAAGGTAACTCTAGTAAATTGCTTGTGTCATTGAGTTACCTCACTTGTGTGTCGGTTCTTGTGGTGTCCTATCATGTGGACGAGGTTTGTGAAACACCTCTTAGCCGCCGAACCACCAAGTGTTAGTCGACACAACGGGGACGTAGCATGTTGGCAAGCACGTGAACCTCGGGAGAAAATCGATTGTCTCTTGTCATTTGTATTCTCCCGATGATTGGCTTGATCTTCATCTTGTGATTGGTTCATCCTCTACACGGCGGTATAATCACCCTACTTACTTGATTATATTCTTGCAAACTAGTTGATACAAGCTCGTTAGAGTAATTAGAATTGAGAGCTTGCTTTGTTGTTTACATTCATCTAGTTGAGCTCTTGAGAGTAGCAAGTTTGTGTGCCTAAGTAATCATTGCAACTAGAATTGTTAGATAGGTGGCTTGTAACCCTTGTAGAGCTAGAGCAAGTTTGCATTACGCTATTAGTCATACTAATCAAATTGCTCTAGTTGATTTGTAGATTTTTTAAATAGGCTATTCACCCCCCTCTAGCCATACTAGGACCTTTCAAGTGGTATCAGAGCTGTGGTCACCGTTTGATTAAAGGCTTAACAACCTCGGTGTCAAATTATGGCTCAAGTTGTGTTCAACCATGTGGGGGGCAAACCACCGTTCTTTGATGGCACATGCTATGGTTATTGGAAGAGGAAGATGAGGATGTATCTTGGTTTAATCAATGATCAAGTATGGGAAGTGACCGAGAATGACTATGCTATCATTGATCTCGATGATCCAACCAATCAAGATAAGATCAACAAGCAATGCAATACAATGGCTCTCAACACCATATACAATGCCATTGATTCCAAGGTGTTTGAGCAAATCAAGGACTGTGATAGAGCAAATGAGGTGTGGAAGAGATTGGAGGAAACATATGAGGGCACACTAGCGGTGAAGAGTGCCAAGTTGTATATCCTCAAGGATAAATTGACAAGCTTCAAGATGAAGGAAGATGAGAGCATTCCGAAGATGTTCCATCGATTGCAAGTCATTGTCAACGACTTGAAGGTATTGGAAGAGAAGATCAAGGATGATGATGCCTCCCATCGATTCTTGATGTGCTTACCTCCAAGATGTGAGATGTTAAGATTGCTCATCATAAGAGGAGGATTGAAGGATATTACCCCCAACCAAGTACTAGGTGATGTCATGACACAAGAGACATACCGTGTGAAAAGGGAGGGGGATGACAATGAGGACAAGAAGGAAGAAGAGGACAAGAAGAAGAAAAGCATAGCATTCAAGGCTAGTTCATCATCATACAAAAACAAGGGCAAGTCCAAGAAAGAATCAAGTGATGATGAAGATCTAAGTGATATTGATGATGAGGCTATGGCTCTCTTTGTTCGCAAAATGGGTAAGTTCATGAAGAAGAAGGGCTATGGTGCAAGAAAGAGAAGAGATCACACCAAGAAGAAAGAGTATGTGAGAAGATGCTACAATTGCAAGAGCCCCGATCATGTAGTAGCAAATTGTCCATACAATAGTGACAATGATGAGGATGAGAAGAAGAAGCACAAGGAGGATAAGAAAGAAAAGAAGGAGAAGAAGGAGAAGAGAATGACCTTCCAAAAGAAGAAGAAGGGTGGAGGCTATGTAGTCACTTGGGATAGTGATGGCTCATCGGATAGTGATGACTCTAGTGATGATGGCAAAAAGTCTATCAAGAGAGCACTAGCAAGCATCGCCATCAATGACAAGCCCTCCATCTTTGACACTCCATCAACATGCCTCATGGCAAAGCCTACTAAGGTAAAATATGATGAGAGTGATGATGATGAATGTGAAAGTGACTCTTGTAGGAATGATAATGATGATGATGATGATGAGGAGTACTCCAAGGAGGAGCTCTTGGACATATGTGAGCAAGTACATGCTTGCAATGAGATGAAGAGAAAGGAGTGCAAAGAATTGCACAAGAAAGTAAAATTTCTTGAGCAATCCTTTGATGAGCTCAATGCCACTCATGAGGGGCTAGTGGATGCCCATGAGAAGCTTGGCAAAGCTCACTGTAAGCTTAAAAAGGCTCACTCCTCTCTCATTGAGCAAGTCAAGAAGGAGGAAGCCAAGAAGGAGCAAGTGTTAGTAACATATGATGTGGGACTAACATGTGATCTTATTGATGAATCTTTTCATGAACCCATTATTGTTGCTCCCACTAACACTTCTTGTAGCACAACCATTACAACTCCACCTATGAATGATACATCACTAATGGTGGAAAATGAAACCCTCAAGAAGGAGGTGAATGAGCTCACTCGTGCCTTAGGCAATGCCTATGGTGGAGATGTCCGCTTGCTAAAATGCTTGGGTAGCCAAAAGTTTTCTCTCAACAAAGAGGGATTAGGCTATACCCCCAAGAAAGGCAAGGCGGCCTTTGTCACTCCCAAAGCTAGCTTTATGAAGGGCAATGGTCGGTTTTGCAATAGATGCAAGCAAGTTGGGCATATAGAGCAAAATTACAAGACTAACAAGAACAAGCTACCTAATGTATCCTCAATCAAATTTGATTCTTGTTACATGCTTTATAAGGGTGCCAATGGTGTGAAGGCTAAGTTCATTGGTACACCAATTGTGGGCCCAAAGAAGAAGGCCATTTGGGTACCAAAGACCTTGGTGACTAACCTACAAGGACCCAAGCAAGTTTGGGTACCTAAAAGGAATTGATCTTCTTTTGTAGGTAAATTATAAAGCCAGAGGAAGACATTGGGTGCTTGATAGTGGGTGCACACAACACATGACCGGCGATCCAAGAATGTTCAATTCAATCAATGAAAGCAAGAGCAATGGGATTGATAGTATCACATTTGGTGACAATGGCAAAGGCAAGGTCAAAGGGCTTGGTAAGATTGCAATATCTAATGACTTGAGCATTTCCAATGTGCTACTAGTAGAGAGCTTGAACTTTAACTTATTATTGGTAGCTCAATTGTGTGATCTTAGTTTCAAGTGCATATTTGGTGTGGATGATGTAGAGATCATAAGTGTAGATGGCTCTAACTTGATATTCAAAGGATTTAGATATGAGAATCTATACTTAGTTGATTTCAATGCTAGAGAAGCTCAATTGTCAATATGTTTGATCACTAAGTCTAGCATGGGTTGGTTATGGCATAGAAGGCTTGGTCATGTTGGAATGAAACAATTGAACAAATTGATTAAGCATGACTTAGATAGAGGCTTGAAAGATGTCACATTTGAGAAAGATAAGCTATGTAGTGCATGTCAAGCCAGAAAGCAAGTTGGTAATACACATCCCAAGAAGAGCATAATGAGAACATCTAAAGCATTTGAGTTGATGCACATGGACTTGTTTGGACCAACCACATACACTAGCATTGGTGGAAACAAATATGGATTTGTGATTGTGGATGATTTCACTAGATATACATGGGTGTTCCTTCTTGTTGATAAGAGTGATGTGTTTGCAACATTCAAATCATTTGTCAAAGGCATTCACAATGAGTTTGAAACCACAATCAAGAAAGTAAGAAGTGACAATAGTAGTGAATTCAAGAACACTAGAATTGATGAGTTGTGTGATGAATTTGGAATTAGACATCAATTCTCGGCCAAGTACACTCCTCAATCAAATGGGCTAGTTGAAAGGAAGAATAGAACCTTGATTGATATGGCAAGACCAATGTTGAGTGAGTACAATGTGAGTCATTCATTTTGGGCTGAAGCAATCAACATGGCTTGCTACTATAGCAACCGACTCTATTGTCATCCCATGATGGAGAAGACACCTTATGAGTTATTGAATGGAAGAAAGCCCAACATAGCATACTTTCAGGTTTTTGGTTGTAAATGCTATATATTAAAGAAATGCACTAGATTGAGCAAGTTTGAAAAGAAATGTGATGAAGGTTTTTTGCTTGGTTACTCCACTACTAGCAAGGCTTATAGAGTTTGGAATTTGACTAGTGGTACTCTTGAGGAGGTTCACGATGTGGAATTTGATGAAACAAATGGTTCCTAAGAGGAAGATGAGAATCTAGATGATGTAAGAGGCACCCAATTGGTCAATGCAATGAAGAACATGGACATTGGTGAGTTAAGGCCTAGAGAGGTGATTGATATTGAAGATTACAAGAATCAAGTGCTCTCTAACTCAAATATGCAAGCTAGTGGTTCTCATGATCAAATCCAAGCAAGCACTGGTGATGACAATGTGCAAGATCAACAAATGGCTAGTTCATCATCTCAACCAAGTGATCAATCAAATGCTAGCAATCAAGTGCAAGTGCTTCAACCAACCAATGTTGCAAGAGATCATCCATTGGACACTATCATTGGTGATATTTCAAGAGGTGTGCAAACAAGATCAAGATTGGCCTTATTTTGTGAGCATTTCTCATTTGTGTCATCTACTGAACCTAAGAAGATAGATGAAGCTTTGAGGGATGTTGATTGGATCAATGCTATGCATGAAGAGCTAAACAACTTCACAAGAAATCATGTATGGGATTTAGTTGAGAGGCCTAAGGGTCATAATGTGATTGAAACTAAGTGGGTCTTTCAGAACAAGCAAGATCAAGATGGGATAGTAATAAGGAACAAAGCAAAATTAGTGGCTCAATGTTACACTCAAGTTGAAGGTCTTAACTTTGGAGAAACATATGCCCTGGTTGCAAGATTGGAAGCAATTAGGATCTTGCTAGCTTATGCTTGTGCCCATAACATCAAGTTGTACCAAATGGATGTGAAAAGTGCATTTCTCAACGGGTACATCAATGATCTTGTGTATGTTGAGCAACCTCCCGGTTTTGAAGGTGAGAAGAAACCCAACCATGTCTACAAGTTGAGAAAAGCTTTGTATGGATTGAAACAAGCACCTAGAGCATGGTATGAGAGATTGAGGGATTTTCTACTCTCTAAGGGATTCAAGATGGGAAAGGTTGACACCACTCTCTTCACCAAGAAGCTTGGAAATGACTTGTTTGTAATGCAAATCTATGTGGATGACATCATTTTTGGATCAACAAATCAAGAATTTTGTGAGGAGTTTGGCAAGATGATGGCAAGTGAGTTTGAGATGTCTATGATTGGAGAACTTAGTTACTTCCTTGGTCTTCAAATCAAGCAAATGAAGAATGGCACATTTGTGAGTCAAGGCAAGTATATCAAGGACATGCTCAAGAAGTTTGAAATGGATGAGAGCAAAGCTATTAGTACACCAATGGGGACAAGTGGAAGCTTAGATAGTGATGCTAGTGGCAATATGGTGGATCAAAAGATGTATCGGTCTATGATTGGAAGTCTACTCTATGTGACTGCATCAAGACCGGATGTGATGTTTAGTGTATGCATGTGTGCAAGATTTCAAGCCTCACCAAGAGAAAGTCATTTGAAGGCAACAAAGAGAATATTGAGGTACTTGAAGCATACACAACATGTTGGATTATGGTATCCCAAAGGAGCAAGATTTGAGTTGATTGGATATTCGGATTTTGATTATGCGGGATGCAAAGTTGAGAGAAAGAGCACATTGGGCACATATCAACTATTAGGAAGATCACTTGTGTCTTGGTCATCAAAGAAGCAAAATAGTGTAGCACTTTCGACCGCCGAAGCGGAGTACATTTTGGCCGGTAGTTGTTGTGCTCAATTACTTTGGATGAAGGCTACCTTGAGTGACTTTGGAATCAAGTTCAAGCAAGTGCCATTGCTATGTGACAATGAAAGTGCCATGAAGCTCACCAACAACCCGGTTCAACACTTAAGAATGAAGCATATAGATGTCCGTCATCACTTTATAAGAGATCACCAACAAAAATGGGATATTTGCATAGAGAGTGTGGGCACCGAAGATCAACTTGCTGACATATTCACCAAGCCACTTGATGAGAAGAGGTTTTGCAAGCTAAGGAATGAATTGAACATACTTGACTTCTCCAATATGTGTTGATGCACCCCCACTATATGACATGCCTCTCCTTTTGCAAAACAAGGTAAAGTTGATTGACATGTCATTCATCCATCGCTAAGGACTTGTTTAGTGCATCTAGTCATTCCTATCATGTCCTAGGCTCATTCATGAAAATGAAATGAACTTGATGCTTATATGGTACCACTATTGCTTGTATGTTTGAAATAATCTAGTGGTAACATATGACATGTTTGTGGGCTTGTAAACCTAGTGTTTGATATAGAAAATGAGCTATAAGTGTTTAACTCAACATGGTACAAGATAACCCTTATTTGGAGGTGTGAAGAAGCTTGTCCTTGGATCAAACCGAGTTAAATATCTTTTGCACGTAATCTAGATTGAACCAAATTGGGAAAATGATCCTTACTTCACATAGTTTCACCCCAACCTTCTTATAATTTGAAGCTCACCTTTTATGCTAATTGTTGACTTTGATAATCCTACCCTATCTATACTTTAAGCCTTTGTGGTCATTGATGACAAAGGGGGAGAAATAGTACAAAGATAGAGGAACAAAGGAAGGGGATAAATTAAAATTTTGAGCATACAAATAGGGGGAGCAAGCTCATAAACTTGTAAAAGTGCATTTGAATGTGCATTACACATATTTGCTTGCATGGTACAAGTTCTTAAATTCAATATCCATGCTTGTGTGGTGTATGCTAGTTATAGGTTTGAATGATGAAATGTAAAACTAGCATGCATAGGCTAAAGTAACTAGACTCATGCTCACATTATGAAAACTAGACCCTTGCTTTTAATGTTGATCTCATGGGGTATTCTAGTTTTTGTGTATGTCTAGTTACTAATGGTGCTAAGGATGGTATAATGGTGCACTCCGATTGATATCACGCTTCAAAGGTCCATCCTTTATACCTTAGCAGCATTTGGTAGAAATTGACTCCTATATTTCCTATTTAAGCATATGTGCAAAGCTACAATCCAAACTCTTAGCACATATGTAGGGGGAGCAATTACTACCATTTGGAGTTCATGAAACTTGTCCATATCCTTTACACATGGTAAATATGCTTGGGCAAGCAACATGGATTCAAATGAACTTTAATTCATATCTTTGTATAAGGGTTGTCATCAATTACCAAAAAGGGGGAGATTGAAAGCTCTAGTTTGGTTTTGGATAATTGATGAAACCCTAAGTGCTAATCTAGTTTATCAAGATGATTATGAGATAGGTAGCACTACTCCAAGTGATGAAGCAATGGCGAAGATCATGACAATGGTGATGGCATGGTGATGGTCAAATGCTTAAACTTGGAAAAGAAGAAAGAGAAAAACAAAAGGCTAAAGACAAAGGTATAAAATGTAGGAGCCATTTTGTTTTAGTGATCAAGACACTTAGTGAGTATGATCACATTTAGGATAGATAGCCATACTATTAAGAGGAGTGAAACTCGTATCGAAATACGGTTATCAAAGTGCCACTAGATGCTCTAATTCATTGCATATGTATTTAGAATCTAGTGGAGTGCTAACACCCTTGAAAATGTTTGTGAAAATATGCTAACACATGTGCACAAGGTGATACACTTTGTGGTTGGCACATTTGAGCAATGGTGAAGGAGATTGAGTCGAAAAGGAGTTAGTCGCGCTGGTTACAGAGTGACCAGACGCGTCCGATATGTGACCGGACATGTCCGGTATTTCGGTGGCAGACTATGCGACCGGACGCGTCTGGTCGCCACACCGAACGCGTTCGGTGTGAATCAAAAATGGTAGCAGATGGCAGAGTAGCCGATCGGACACTGGTAGCGTCTGGTCTAGTACCACCGGACGCGTTCGGTCAGGCGTGGTTGCTTACTGTACTCCACCGGACGCTGCGGCTCAGCGTTCGGTCATTTGTGACTCTGCGTCCGGTGTTAGCGTCCGGTTGTCAGCAGAAGGGGCAGCAACGGCTAAGTTTGATTTGAACTGGACATGTGGCAGTCTGGGGAGACCGAACACGTCTGGTATGCTGACCGGGCGTGTTCGGTATTCATGACCGGAGCGTCCGGTGCTGCATCCGGTGCAGTGTGACCGGAGCGTCCGGTCGACGCGCAGTCAACCCGTTTTTTGAGCCAACGGCTCTATTTGATGGGGGCTTCTATTTAAAGCCCCTTGGCTGGCTCAAGCCACAACTCTTGCACATTTTCATTGACATAGCAACCTTGTGAGCTTAGCCAAAGCCCTCCCACTCATCTCCGTCATTGATCCATCATCATTGTGAGATTGGGAGAGAATCCAAGTGCATTGCTTGAGTGATTGCATCTAGAGGAACTTGGTATTCGTGTTGCGCTGTGGATTTCGCTTGTTTCTCTTGGTGGTTGCCACCACCTAGACGGTTGGAGCAGCGGTGAAGGATCGGCACGAGTTGGTGATTGTTCGTGGCCACCTTCGGTGATTGTGAGGGGAGTTGTACCTTCCCCGACAGAGTGCCGAAAGGTAACTCTAGTAAATTGCTTGTGTCATTGAGTTACCTCACTTGTGTGTCGGTTCTTGTGGTGTCCTATCGTGTGGATGAGGTTTGTGAAACACCTCTTAGCCGCCGAACCACCAAGTGTTGGTCAACACAACGGGGACATAGCGTGTTGGCAAGCACGTGAACCTTGGGAGAAAATCGATTGTCTCTTGTCATTTGCATTCTCCCAGTGATTGGCTTGATCTTCATCTTGTGATTGGTTCATCCCCTACATGGTGGTATAATCACCCTACTTACTTGATTACATTCTTGCAAACTAGTTGATACAAGCTCTTTAGAGTAATTAGAATTGAGAGCTTGCTTTGTTGTTTACATTCATCTAGTTGAGCTCTTGAGAGTAGCAAGTTTTTGTGCCTAAGTAATCATTGCAACTAGAATTGTTGGATAGGTGGCTTACAACCCTTGTAGAGCTAGAGCAAGTTTGCATTACGCTATTAGTCATACTAATCAAATTGCTCTAGTTGATTTGTAGATTTTTTAAATAGGCTATTCACCCCCCTCTAGCCATACTAGGACCTTTCAGCGGTAGAAGAATCCGCCGAGCTTGGGAATGAAGATGCATGGCTAGAGTAGCTTAGTTGCCTTGGAATGTTGTACCTATAGTAGTAGTGCTTGTTGCCCCTATTCTCTGGTATTGTACTCTTGCCGTTGTTGTCGTCCGTAGTTGTTGAGCTTGTCCGACAGTAGGTGAATGTTGTGTCGTGAATGGGAGCCTGAATGCCTATACGTTGAACCCATATAAGACCATTGGAATATGCATTGTGTTATTTCATTGTGTTTATTGTGTCCATCTACTTTAAGTCTCGTTAGACATGCTCCAAGTTTTCAAGGGCGATGTTAAGTGAGTTACAAGAGAAGTTACCATCCAGATATCAGCAAACCAACCATGATTGGATAACATAGGGCACTGTATCGACTAATTGTGGATGTCCCAGTAGAATACTTGAATCTCTTTAAAACAAATCCACCATTGGATTTGAATTCCTTATCCCTTGTTGTGAAGGGAACCTTTGTTATTTGAATTTTCCCTTGCAATACTCCTCTTATTCTGTGGTCTATGACCCCACTGCCTTCATGGCGTGTAAGTCGGTAATAGTTGCCTGGTTAATAGCTTATGGTACCATGATGAAACCGAGGGCTCTCTATGGAACAACTACCACATGGTGACGTTGCTCGGCACGCGTTGGTATCGAGGTTGTTAACCAAGTACCTTTACTAAGTTACACCATCGTACCGCTTTTGCAATAAATAATTTCTTTAGAAATATTCAGGTGTTCAAACAGGAAATCCACAATAGGTTGATGACATAGTGTTCTCTCAAGGTAAACAAGAGGAGGTGATTTGGAGGAAGAACATAGACATGGTCTTAGTCTACATGAAGGATGGATGTGGACAAGGGAAGAAAAAGGAGAGTAGTAAGGAAAGTTAGACTCGAGTAGTCGGGGGTGATTGTAAAAGTCTGAGTGGATGTCATGTCCCAAGCCCTATGTTTAGTTGATTGTGCTACGCATGCTGGGTCATTTCATTATGTGCCCTGTGAACGCTGTTTGTATCAGGCTCTTAGCTCCCCATTCTTGTGTGGCCACGGCATCATGCCGCACTCACCGTCTTTGTGCACTGTGCGTTTCTCCTTTTCCCATCATTCGGTCGGCTCTCGACTCTCACGCCTCGTCCCTCATACCAGACCCCCTTTTCCCTCTCCTTTCTTTCTTCTTTTGGGGACACAACCGCCCACACGCCTCCCTCATCGAGCACACCCTCTTATCTCCTCTCCTTTATTTCCCATCCGTTCACTTGTGCAGGGAGCGCACCATGGCCGTGTAATCCCCACTGCATGAACCATTTGTGTATCTCACCCATGCTGTCTCCACTTCCAGTGTGTTGCGCCCCACCTCCATTCGCCTCTATAAGATACCCTTGGTCTTCGCTCTTCTTCTTCTCCTTCCCATTCCCTCACATTTGTGGCAGAGTTACGAAATCTAGTTGCCATGGTAAAGCTTGGTTCGTCAGTCTGAGGTAATGGTGTAATCTGAGAAGAAGAAAGGATATAGTTTCCGAAGAAGTTCAAGTTCCCTTGGTTAGTTTGGTCTTAGGGTTCACAGTGTTTAAGTTCTGGGAGTCATGTTTCTAGATTTGTTGGACCTATGCCATGTTTTGGATAATCATTATCTTGTTGTTTCTCCATTGTCCTCGTCTATCTCAACTTCTGGATTAAGTCTCGGTTGTATTAGGTTGCTCTTAACCATGTGTCCCTAATTCCCGTGTGGGTTAGTATTTGAAGTCGTGTACTCTTTCGTGTAATCCCTGATCTACGAAATGTAATCACGTTTCCCCTCTTCTGGTTCTTGCTTCGAATCTCAGGACGAGATTCTTTTTAAGGGGGGTTGGTTGTAAGACCTCTGGTGTTATGAGCTCGTTTAGCACCACGATTTAGGCCTAAGTAAAATTTTCGAAATGAGTTCTCGGATTTTTTATTTAAAACATACTTGAAACGATAAGCGAATCCTATGTAACTCAGTTTTGTGGACTCAAATAAATGCCCAAGTTAAATCACTTAGTGCATAAAATTATTTAAAATGTCCGATAACGACTCTAGCAAGTAAATGACGAACGACTTGTTCTGTTGGATTGAGCATAAAAACAATTTTTATAAACCAAATAAAATATAGCTTGTAATTCGTACTTAGATAAAAGTTTGAAGTACAAGTTTAGTAGATAAAAATGCTATTCTTGGTGTTTGAATCCTAGCAAAATTTCCTAAATCTTAGTTTCGTGTTTTGGTACGATTTGTTGCATCAAAGTGTGTACTTGAGACTTCGTCGCATTAGTAAGTTGTTTTCGGTTCGCTTTTAAATGTGTGCGTGCCGTCGTTCCAGCCAGCTAGCTGCAACCACTATCCTTCACTCTTCCTCTCCTTCACTAGCGTCTTATCTGAATTTTAATGGAAGCACTTGGCTCTGTCGTGTCCACGCTCTCGCTATGCGCCACCGTCCAACCGTCAGTTCCGTCGCTTCACCCTGCAGCACATTAAATGCCTCTACTGCCCTTGCCTGCCTTGCGTGCCTCTGTGGCTTGTCTTGCCTACCTCTGCTGGCTGTCATGGTTGAGTTATGGACTAGGCAAGTGAACTGATCGATGGGATGTCTCCCTGCTGCTGCTGTATGCCTCTGTACCGAGGTTGAGCTGCTACTACTGCTGTCGTGTACTCTTCATTTCTTTTTCTGCAGCCAAGGAGTCCAGCTTAGCTTGCCCTCCCCGCTCACTCTCTCAGTCACTCTCTCTCGGTCGGTTCCTTCCCCATCTCGTGGGAGAGCATCCCATGGTCCCACAGTGCCGCTCCTCCCTGTTCCTCCATGTAGCACCACGCATCCCTCCTCCTCTTCCTCCCATGTCGCACGCCGTGCCTACAGCGTCGCCTCTGCACGAGTACCAGTGCCCTCCTTGCTCCTCCTTTCACGCTGCTTGCTGTGCAGCCACCGTGCCAGAGCCTCTAGCGCCAACTACCACTGTCGGTTTTTCCCCATCTCGCGCATGCACGAGCCCACGGTTGTGTTGGACCTATAGCTTCCCCACGTGGCTCCTCCCTAGCACCTTCTCTGCACGATGTGGCTCCACAGCATCCGCGCGCGTCTCCACCTTCGCTGTGAACCACGCCGCCCGCTGTCGTTCGCCGATGCCGAAGGGGCCTACCCTCGCCTGTTGTCATGTCACAGCCTCATCGTCGTGTCATCACTACCGCATGACGCCACCACCACCGAGCCCTGTTGCCAAGCCGCTCCGCCCCGTGCCGTAGTGCTCCACTGTCGCGCCATTCCTATAGCTTACTGCACCTCCCGTGTCGTCCGCACCGGAGCCGTCGGTGTCCCACGCCTTCCCTCACCGTTGTCTGCCCTGCTGCCGCCCTGCCACACGTGGCCATCATGACCGTGCCACCGCCCCGAACAATGCCGCTCCATCTCCATTGCCAGTACCCGTGCTGCGGTTGCAACCTGCCTGTAACACCCCTGGTGTTACGAGCTTATTTAGCACTGCGATTTAGACCTAAGAAAAATTTTCGGAACGAGTTTCTCGGATTTTAATTTTTTTTTAATATTTGAACTTATGTTTAAAATACCATTTTTAGCAAACTATATTGAGCAAAGTAATTAAATAGCGCTTAAATATTTTGTCTCTATGGGTTAGTGCGAAGTATGAACTTTTGCGTGAAATAATTATTGGTGGAAGTTATCGTGTTAAAACTTAAAATAAAATAAATAGGAATGAGAGTATTATGTGGAGAAAATATTTTTGTACGTACGGTGGTGCGTTCCCCCTACTGTGAATTAGTCATTTGGTTTATGGCGTCGCGTCGCGTTGCTCTGTGTCTGCTTGTCCTTGCCTGCCGCTGCTGTCTGCCTCTACCGTGCCGTAACGTGTGGAGCATGCGTCGTTCTTGTTGCTGCCGTGCTGCTCCTGCACCAATGAGAGTTGGCCGAATCGCACTGTTTTTCTCCTCTGTTCTATTTCTGCTGCCGAACCCCTGCCACGTCGTGTCTTCTCACCTTCCTGTGCATGCGCAGGCACGCCACTGCTGGTCACGTGGTGCTTTGCTGCCCTGCCCCACCCTTGTCCCTCTTTCATCAACCAAGTAGCAGAGAGAGCTCCACAGCTGGCAGCAGCGACCACCATTGCTCAGACTGAGATATTTTCACCCACACCCTATGGCCTGTACGTGTGCAGTGCAAAAAGGCACCACATCGGTGGCCCTCATCACCAGTCTTGCGGCTGTGGCCTCACTGTGTCACCCTCAACCGGACCACCTTTATGAACGAATGCAACGCAGTGCACTGCAGTGGCTTGTGTGTGTGTGTTCGGTAGGTGCATGAGAGATGTCATTGTATCTTCTCTCAGGCAATAATAGGAACAAATCAGCGACGATTCTTATCCAGTCATTTAGGCGCTCTCTCCTTCTCTGTGCCGTGGCCAGGCAAGGCCGCTTGCAGCCGCGCGTCCCACCACAGCGTCCACGCCGGAGCTCTCCGCACCGGTGCTGGCCTTCCCCGCGCTGGAACCACCGCTCTGCTCCACGGCTGCCGCACCACCGCGTGGCCACCATGGCCGCGCCGTCCGTCGTCATCTAAGGCCCCGTCTCTTGCGAGCGCGTGTGCTCACTCGTGGCCTCGTGCTGGCCCACAGCTCCTGTGGCGCTGCCCGTCTGCGCCAGTATGACTTCGCCGCGCACCACTCTCCGCGAGCCTCCTCTGCGCCGCTTCGTCGTCCGTGGCCGCACGTCTCCCCGCGCCGCCCGTCGCTCGGCTTCCCCTCGCATGCGCGTGCCTCCGTGGTCGCACTGGAGCAGCAACCTGTGGCGCTGTCCGCCTGAGTCTCCGCCACCGTACGCGCCCCGCCGAACCGCAACCATTGCCCGGGCCAGCGCTGCTCCACGGCCGACCTTCGCACCATGAGTGGCGAGACGCCATGCTCGCGCAAGCATGCAGGGTAAGCTAGCGGCCGGCGGTGCTCACTGTTCATCTTAGCTTGTTGACGTCAGCTCTGCGTCATCCCTGCGTCACACTTGTTTTGTGGCCGTTTTCGTGTAGAAAAGTAATTCCGTGAATACGTTAGAAATACGCGGTCTGCAATGGCCTGCACTGCCGCTGCTGCGCCTGCGTCCGCGTGCCGCTGCTGGGCCGTGCCGCCACCGCTGGGCCGCGCCGTGCCAGCCTGCCGCGCCGCTGCTGGGCCGCCTGCCGCGCCGGGCCGCGCTCGCTCACGTGCCCCCGCTGCCGCTCCAGGCCGCGCCCGCACGCTTGCGTCGTGCCCCGCTCGCTGCTGGGCAACGCTGCCATGCCGGGCCGCGCCCGCGCGCTTGCGCTGCGTCCGCCGCCGCCTGCCCGCGCCGCTCGCGTGCGCGCTCGCCGCTGGGCCACGCTGGGCCGAGCCGCGTCGCGAGTGGGCCGCGTTGTGAATTGCGTTTTCCAATTTTCTGTAAATTGCAAATGTTCATTCAATAAAGATTTTAGCTGAACTTTGATAATTTGTAGTAAATTGTGTAGTGGTCCAAAATTAGTGAAACCAGTTTTGTTGAGTTTCTAAAATTATGATGTATCTAATAGTGTATTTTGTTCACATAGTTTGATAATATTTTTAGGAGCTATATAATTAAATTGAGGCACTTAACATTGTAAAAATATAAACTTGTAGGAATTATTATGGTAAATTGTTAATAGTGTTGGATCTGAAATCTTTACGGTAGGCTCCTAGAAAAATTAGGTACTCACTGTAATTTTTGTAGCTCTGGGATAATTAGTTTGCTAAATAGGTAACGATGTCTATTTCGAATAGTGATTAAATCGATAGCATAAAATATATAAACACCGTCGGTTTATATAACTAAAATAGTTGTTGGGAAATAACGTCTTATCCGACAACATGGATACGTAGACCAGCGTTAGAACTAGCCCGTTAGCTTGAGAGGCGTAAATTGTACTTTACGAGTCACGATTGCAGTCGATTAATTATGTCTTTGCATTTGCATCGCATTGCATCTCATATAGGTACGATGATGGATCAACGGATCAATTGAAGGACGATTGGGAATCCGAAGATGGTGTAATGGTATTCTCTCTAGGAGATGATGCAATGGGCTTTCTATCCAGATGATTGTGGATGATCGGAAGATGCAGATACTAACTTTTAATATATCTTACCCAGGCAAGCCCCGGTGCATAACCCCTACTTTCTGCAGTTTAAATTATATTTGTGCATTAAGTTTCAAGGTGTTGAATGAAACCCACTTGCATATATATCTTTATCCTATGAGTCTTACTAGTATGACAGGATCGTGTAGATTGCTATGCTACAGGACTCCGGTAGAAGTCGAGTGATTGTCTGTCATTCGCGAGATATAGGAAATATGTTACTATATGATTATCACTTGAAATATATAAAATGGTGGAAAGGAAAATAGTGACCGGGCAGGGATATGGTTTGGGTATTGGTGGGTGTAAGAAGTTGTGTCGCCGCGGAGGCGGGTCATAGCTTGGTTACACCGTTTTCCCTGTCTGGTCGATTAAGGACCGATCGTGCATATGACTCTAGGCAGGTCACAGACTTATTATCCCGAGCACATACTTGTGTATGGGCGCTTGGAAAGCTTGTTGCTCTCTTGTCGCGGATCCGGCTCTTTCCGGACCGACTGTCAGGGTTTTGTTTTGGTGGAGGAGGTCCTTGCGCCGCACTGAGTCCGGGACTCAGGGGCGGGGGCTTGGAGTCCCAGTTTGGACGGGGACCTGGACACCCGGGACAGGAGAGTGATGGGTTGGTCCTGCTTGTGCCCGGGGTACAAGCGGGGCGTGTGTTTTCGGGGTACCCAGCTGGGGGCATTGATTCGCGAATCGCCGGGCTATCCGGTACGGCTTGTCTACGGTTTAGCATCGTAGTAAGAACTGGAAGATGAAAGATGGAAGATGGACAAAGGAAATCTGATTGCTTATCACCTGCTTGAAAGTAGCATAGGTGCTTACATAGAATGGTTAGTTAATGAACCAATGCGGCTATTAATAAAAATCCAATATAAGGACACATGCTTAGTAATGCTTCCTGCAAAGGCAATAAACCCACAAGCCAAATAGCCTTGCATATCCTTGGAGTCTTTTCTTTTCTTTTCTTTTCTTCTGTCGGGTAAGTCTTGCTGAGTACAATTGAGTACTCAGGGTTTTATTCCCCCTGTTGCAGGTAACAGGTGGAGGCTTGAACTGACCTTGTGTGTGGATTCCTTCTGGTGGGCTCAGAGAGGATTTCCTTTACGCTGCGATTGTAGTTGCTATTTATAACTCTCACCAAATGCTTTTATAAATGAAAGTTCATAACCTGTTGTCGTAGTGTATATATCAATACTTCATCATGTCATTAATAGATGTTTATTTCCGCTGTAACTCTGTTCACATGTTCTATTCCGCTGTTCAATTAAATTTTTTATAACTCTGATAATATGATTTCATTACGCTGTTATATTAATAAATATTATACTCTGATGTTGTATTAAAAGTGATATAAGAAATGGTTACGAATGTTGTAAGCTTTATTCTCTCATTTGTGATCCTGATGGCAAAAATGTGGATTTTCGGGTTCTCCCCTGGGGTGTGTCCGACGGAACCGAGTAATTTAGTGTTCTCCCTCGAGTGCTTAGTGTCTAATGGAAGACAAGCACTCCTGTGAGGCATTATATTAGGCGGTGCTGCCACAGGTGGTATCAGAGCATAAATGAGCAAATAAAGCTTCGAAAACCTTTTCTAAATAAAAATTTGACAACCCATTGTTGCAAAAAAAAAAAAAAATTTAGGGCGTTTATATGCGAAGTTATATAAGTAGCCCTATTACTATGGTTATGTATCCAGGATAGATGGCACTCTGCTGACTCAGATAGGCTTGATCAAGTTTTCTGCAGGTACACTGACTCAAGCATAGTTCGATAGTATCGACTAGTTGCAGGGAGAGAACGATGTGCCAAAACTCTAAGAACGGTTGCCCTATATGTTGGCAACAGTGGAAGGACGTATAGGACGTGCATTCATGCATATCTTGCCTATGCATTGTAGTACTCGTATTACTTGCAGATACGCCATCCATAGGTGTCACGCGTGTCGTATTGTGCACGACTAACTCGTCCTATTCTAGAGTTAGGTCGGAACTGTGGTTTCGTGTTTCGCGTTCGCCCGTGGTTCGTGCCGGTCGTGACCCACGTCTCCCCATACCCCTTTCTGCGCTCTTGTCGGACCCTTACCCTGCAGCCGTACTAGTCAGTAATGACATCGCACGTCGCTCGCCTCGAACTCGTGGAATTTGGTCGATCCGCCGTAGTGATATCGCGCGGGAACCCTGGTGAACCGCACCAGGACCACTGAACGCTCCGCCTTTATAAGTAGAGCCTGGCTTAGCCATTGGTACCACCACTCAGCGCACTTTAGCTCGCTTAGCTTCTCCTTTGAGCTAGCTTTTCACTCAGCCTTCCTTGCAACCACCGCCAGAGATGGCAGGAGCCTGGGTTAGCACCTACTGCCTGAATGTTGAGGGGTTTCCCAAAATCCTGCATGCCACCCTGCAAAAGCTCGGAGTCAATGATCGCCCCGAGTATGAGGGCCGTGAGTATGAGGAGCATGGCACCGAGCGGTGTGAGGTTACAGTCTACATCGGGAAGAGTGAAGAGTTCCCCGACCTCACTGAAGCCTGGAGTGTGACCGCCACCGGGTTTAGCTTCACCGACACCTACCAGGTTGTGGCCCGCAAAGCCTTACGGTACCTCTGCCAGATCTATGAGGAGCCCATTGCCCGTACCCCCATGCGGTTCTTTCCACCTTTGGATAGGAACCGGCGGGCATGGAGGGCTCGCATGGAGGCTTTGCAAGGGCGGGATGTGCAAGAGGACAGTCCCACTATGGTGCACTTGACCACGTACCTGCTCGCTCTAGATGAGCAGTACGACCGTCAAGCCTTGGAGCTGAGGGCGTGCCTTCGGCGCGCCGAGGAAGCCGAGGTCTTCAACCGGATGCTCCAGGTGCAGCTCGCCGAAGCGCATGCCAGCGCTGCAGCTGCTGAGAGCCGAGAGGCCACCATGGAGGAATCTCTGAAGGAGGCTGAGGATCGGCATGTCCATCAGCTGGGTGAGGCCTATCTGTTCACTAGGGCCAGGCGGAGGTCGCTGGTTGATGGAAGGCAGGATGCCCCGATCTTGGAAGGGATCCCTCTCCACCCGCCAGAGAGAAGAAGAACCGGTGATGTAGAACCGCCAGCACCTCCACCATCGGAAGTGTTAGAAGCAGAGCTCTTGATTTCTCTCACTCAGCCATTGCCACAAGAAGATGTAGAGTAGTTGCCTTGGGATGCTGTACCCGTAGTAGTAGTGTTTTTCGTTGCTGTCCCCCGGTATTGTACTCTTACTTGTTGTTCGTCGTCCGTAGTTGTTGAGATCGTCTGACCGTAGGTGAATGCTATGTCGAGAATGGAGCCTTTATGCCTGTATGATGTACCCATATAAGACCGTTGGAACATGCATTTTATTAGTTCGCTATGTTTATTGCGTTCATCTACCTTAAAGTTTCGTTAGATGTGCTTAAAGTTTTCAAGGGCGATATTAAGCGGGTTGCAAGAAAAGTTGCCATTCAGACGCCAGCAGATCAGTCGTGATTGGATGTTATTGGACACTGTATCGACTAATTGTGGATGTCCCAATAGAACACTTGAATTTTTTTTAATCAAATCTGCCGTTGGATTTGAATTCCTTATCCTTGGTTGTAAAAGGGAACCCTTGTTTGAATTTTTTTCCCTTGTAATACTCCCCTTACTCTGTGGTCTATGACTCCACTGCCTTCATGGCGTGTAAGTTGGTGATAGTTGCCTGGTTAAAAGCTTATGGTGCCGCGACGAAACCGAGGGCTCCGTGTGGAACAGCTGCCACATGTGACGCTGCTCGACACGCGCTGGTATCGAGGTTGTTAACCAAGTACCTTTACCAAGTTACACCGCCGTACCATTTTGTTTTAAAAATTTTCTCCTTGGAAATGTTCAGGTGTTCAAACGGGAAATCCACAACGGGTTGATGCAGAGGTGTTCTCTCTAGTAACCAAGAGGAGATGGTTTTGGAGGAAGGAAAGAAAAAGAAGAGTAGTAAAGGAAGGTTAGCAGTGGATAGCCGGGAGTAATAGAAAAGTCAGAGTGGACGTCATGTCCCAAACCCTATTTTTAGTTGACCGTGTTTCGCATGCTGGGTCATTTCGCTGCATGCCCTACGAACGTTGTCTGTATCGGGTCTTTAGCTCCCCATTTTCGCGTGACCGCGGCATCGTGCAGTGCTTGCCGTCTTTGTGCACTGTGCGTAGCTCCTTTTCCCCAGCATCCGGTCGACTCTCGACTCTCATGCCTCGTCCCTCGTACCGGACCCCCCTTCCCCTCCCTCTTTTCTTCTTTTGTGAACATGGTCGCCCGCACGCCTGCCTCGTCGAGCGGACCACCTCTACTCTCCTTTATTTCCCCCTCCGCCGCTCGCGCAGGGAGCACACCGTGTCTCCGACCTTATCTCCACAGCATGCACCGTCTGTGTACCCCAGCCCCGCCGCATCCGTTGTCGGTGTGTTGCGCCCCACCTCCGTTTGCCTCTATAAATGCCTTGGTCCTTGCTCTTCTTCTTCATCCCCATTCCCCCGTATTCGGAGCATAGCTACGAAATCCAGTCAACGTTGTGAAGCTAGGTTCATTAGTCTGAGGTGATGGTGTGATCTGAGAAGAAGGAAGGATCTGGTTCGTCGAAGAAGTTCAAGTTCCCTGTTGGTAGTCAATCTTAGGGTGCACGATGTTTTACTTCTCCATCGACTGTTTCTGGATCTGTTGGTGCTACGCCATGTTTTGGATAATCATTATCTTGTTATTTCTCCATTGTCCTCGTCTATCTCGGCTTCTGGATTAGATCTCGGTTGTATCAAGTTGCTCCTAACCATGTATCCCTAGCTCCCCGTGAGGTTTAGTATTCGAAGTCGTGTAATCTTTCGTGTAGTCCCTGATCTACGGAATGTAATCGTGTTTCCCCTTTTCTGCTTCCAGTTTCGAATCTCGGGGCGAGATTCTTTTTAAGGGGGGTTGGTTGTAACACCCCTGGTGTTACGAGCTTATTTAGCACTGCGATTTAGACCTAAGAAAAATTTTCGGAACGAGTTTCTCGGATTTTAATTTTTTTTTAATATTTGAACTTATGTTTAAAATACCATTTTTAGCAAACTATATTGAGCAAAGTAATTAAATAGCGCTTAAATATTTTGTCTCTATGGGTTAGTGCGAAGTATGAACTTTTGCGTGAAATAATTATTGGTGGAAGTTATCGTGTTAAAACTTAAAATAAAATAAATAGGAATGAGAGTATTATGTGGAGAAAATATTTTTGTACGTACGGTGGTGCGTTCCCCCTACTGTGAATTAGTCATTTGGTTTATGGCGTCGCGTCGCGTTGCTCTGTGTCTGCTTGTCCTTGCCTGCCGCTGCTGTCTGCCTCTACCGTGCCGTAACGTGTGGAGCATGCGTCGTTCTTGTTGCTGCCGTGCTGCTCCTGCACCAATGAGAGTTGGCCGAATCGCACTGTTTTTCTCCTCTGTTCTATTTCTGCTGCCGAACCCCTGCCACGTCGTGTCTTCTCACCTTCCTGTGCATGCGCAGGCACGCCACTGCTGGTCACGTGGTGCTTTGCTGCCCTGCCCCACCCTTGTCCCTCTTTCATCAACCAAGTAGCAGAGAGAGCTCCACAGCTGGCAGCAGCGACCACCATTGCTCAGACTGAGATATTTTCACCCACACCCTATGGCCTGTACGTGTGCAGTGCAAAAAGGCACCACATCGGTGGCCCTCATCACCAGTCTTGCGGCTGTGGCCTCACTGTGTCACCCTCAACCGGACCACCTTTATGAACGAATGCAACGCAGTGCACTGCAGTGGCTTGTGTGTGTGTGTTCGGTAGGTGCATGAGAGATGTCATTGTATCTTCTCTCAGGCAATAATAGGAACAAATCAGCGACGATTCTTATCCAGTCATTTAGGCGCTCTCTCCTTCTCTGTGCCGTGGCCAGGCAAGGCCGCTTGCAGCCGCGCGTCCCACCACAGCGTCCACGCCGGAGCTCTCCGCACCGGTGCTGGCCTTCCCCGCGCTGGAACCACCGCTCTGCTCCACGGCTGCCGCACCACCGCGTGGCCACCATGGCCGCGCCGTCCGTCATCGTCTAAGGCCCCGTCTCTTGCGAGCGCGTGTGCTCACTCGTGGCCTCGTGCTGGCCCACAGCTCCTGTGGCGCTGCCCGTCTGCGCCAGTATGACTTCGCCGCGCACCACTCTCCGCGAGCCTCCTCTGCGCCGCTTCGTCGTCCGTGGCCGCACGTCTCCCCGCGCCGCCCGTCGCTCGGCTTCCCCTCGCATGCGCGTGCCTCCGTGGTCGCACTGGAGCAGCAACCTGTGGCGCTGTCCGCCTGAGTCTCCGCCACCGTACGCGCCCCGCCGAACCGCAACCATTGCCCGGGCCAGCGCTGCTCCACGGCCGACCTTCGCACCATGAGTGGCGAGACGCCATGCTCGCGCAAGCATGCAGGGTAAGCTAGCGGCCGGCAGTGCTCACTGTTCATCTTAGCTTGTTGACGTCAGCTCTGCGTCATCCCTGCGTCACACTTGTTTTGTGGCCGTTTTCGTGTAGAAAAGTAATTCCGTGAATACGTTAGAAATACGCGGTCTGCAATGGCCTGCACTGCCGCTGCTGCGCCTGCGTCCGCGTGCCGCTGCTGGGCCGTGCCGCCACCGCTGGGCCGCGCCGTGCCAGCCTGCCGCGCCGCTGCTGGGCCGCCTGCCGCGCCGGGCCGCGCTCGCTCACGTGCCCCCGCTGCCGCTCCAGGCCGCGCCCGCACGCTTGCGTCGTGCCCCGCTCGCTGCTGGGCAACGCTGCCATGCCGGGCCGTGCCCGCGCGCTTGCGCTGCGTCCGCCGCCGCCTGCCCGCGCCGCTCGCGCGCGCGCTCGCCGCTGGGCCACGCTGGGCCGAGCCGCGTCGCGAGTGGGCCGCGTTGTGAATTGCGTTTTCCAATTTTCTGTAAATTGCAAATGTTCATTCAATAAAGATTTTAGCTGAACTTTGATAATTTGTAGTAAATTGTGTAGTGGTCCAAAATTAGTGAAACCAGTTTTGTTGAGTTTCTAAAATTATGATGTATCTAATAGTGTATTTTGTTCACATAGTTTGATAATATTTTTAGGAGCTATATAATTAAATTGAGGCACTTAACATTGTAAAAATATAAACTTGTAGGAATTATTATGGTAAATTGTTAATAGTGTTGGATCTGAAATCTTTACGGTAGGCTCCTAGAAAAATTAGGTACTCACTGTAATTTTTGTAGCTCTGGGATAATTAGTTTGCTAAATAGGTAACGATGTCTATTTCGAATAGTGATTAAATCGATAGCATAAAATATATAAACACCGTCGGTTTATATAACTAAAATAGTTGTTGGGAAATAACGTCTTATCCGACAACATGGATACGTAGACCAGCGTTAGAACTAGCCCGTTAGCTTGAGAGGCGTAAATTGTACTTTACGAGTCACGATTGCAGTCGATTAATTATGTCTTTGCATTTGCATCGCATTGCATCTCATATAGGTACGATGATGGATCAACGGATCAATTGAAGGACGATTGGGAATCCGAAGATGGTGTAATGGTATTCTCTCTAGGAGATGATGCAATGGGCTTTCTATCCAGATGATTGTGGATGATCGGAAGATGCAGATACTAACTTTTAATATATCTTACCCAGGCAAGCCCCGGTGCATAACCCCTACTTTCTGCAGTTTAAATTATATTTGTGCATTAAGTTTCAAGGTGTTGAATGAAACCCACTTGCATATATATCTTTATCCTATGAGTCTTACTAGTATGACAGGATCGTGTAGATTGCTATGCTACAGGACTCCGGTAGAAGTCGAGTGATTGTCTGTCATTCGCGAGATATAGGAAATATGTTACTATATGATTATCACTTGAAATATATAAAATGGTGGAAAGGAAAATAGTGACCGGGCAGGGATATGGTTTGGGTATTGGTGGGTGTAAGAAGTTGTGTCGCCGCGGAGGCGGGTCATAGCTTGGTTACACCGTTTTCCCTGTCTGGTCGATTAAGGACCGATCGTGCATATGACTCTAGGCAGGTCACAGACTTATTATCCCGAGCACATACTTGTGTATGGGCGCTTGGAAAGCTTGTTGCTCTCTTGTCGCGGATCCGGCTCTTTCCGGACCGACTGTCAGGGTTTTGTT
Source organism: Miscanthus floridulus (assembly GCF_019320115.1). Classification (NCBI taxonomy): domain Eukaryota; kingdom Viridiplantae; phylum Streptophyta; class Magnoliopsida; order Poales; family Poaceae; genus Miscanthus; species Miscanthus floridulus. Next base: position 143,179,126 of record NC_089582.1, read on the forward strand.
TTGGTGGAGGAGGTCCTTGCGCCGCACTGAGTCCGGGACTCAGGGGCGGGGGCTTGGAGTCCCAGTTTGGACGGGGACCTGGACACCCGGGACAGGAGAGTGATGGGTTGGTCCTGCTTGTGCCCGGGGTACAAGCGGGGCGTGTGTTTTCGGGGTACCCAGCTGGGGGCATTGATTCGTGAATCGCCGGGCTATCCGGTACGGCTTGTCTACGGTTTAGCATCGTAGTAAGAACTGGAAGATGAAAGATGGAAGATGGACAAAGGAAATCTGATTGCTTATCACCTGCTTGAAAGTAGCATAGGTGCTTACATAGAATGGTTAGTTAATGAACCAATGCGGCTATTAATAAAAATCCAATATAAGGACACATGCTTAGTAATGCTTCCTGCAAAGGCAATAAACCCACAAGCCAAATAGCCTTGCATATCCTTGGAGTCTTTTCTTTTCTTTTCTTTTCTTCTGTCGGGTAAGTCTTGCTGAGTACAATTGAGTACTCAGGGTTTTATTCCCCCTGTTGCAGGTAACAGGTGGAGGCTTGAACTGACCTTGTGTGTGGATTCCTTCTGGTGGGCTCAGAGAGGATTTCCTTTACGCTGCGATTGTAGTTGCTATTTATAACTCTCACCAAATGCTTTTATAAATGAAAGTTCATAACCTGTTGTCGTAGTGTATATATCAATACTTCATCATGTCATTAATAGATGTTTATTTCCGCTGTAACTCTGTTCACATGTTCTATTCCGCTGTTCAATTAAATTTTTTATAACTCTGATAATATGATTTCATTACGCTGTTATATTAATAAATATTATACTCTGATGTTGTATTAAAAGTGATATAAGAAATGGTTACGAATGTTGTAAGCTTTATTCTTTCATTTGTGATCCTGATGGCAAAAATGTGGATTTTCGGGTTCTCCCCTGGGGTGTGTCCGACGGAACCGAGTAATTTAGTGTTCTCCCTCGAGTGCTTAGTGTCTAATGGAAGACAAGCACTCCTGTGAGGCATTATATTAGGCGGTTCTGCCACACTGCCTTGGTGAACACCCAATCGCGAGCAGCCACAGCTGCTGTGCAACCACCACGCCAGGAGCACCATCACCATGACCGCATCCCTTCTGGTCCAAAATTTGTCGTACATAAGGTATAAACCTCCAATGAATCCCCAGCACCATAAGGAGGATATAGAGAGCTTTGATGTGGATCGGACACCATTAGTTCATCAGAGCGCACGTGCGTGCCATTTTTGTCACCAGTCGCCGCGCATAGTCCTTCCTTGGACGCCGCCATGGATGTGTCCATGGCTAGCTCGGCTCAGAGCACCCATGCCTAGCATGACAAGTAGCAGCTCCGCCTCGACCATCCAAGCCCCGCGTGTTCGCTATTAGAGTGGAGCCAGGCCCAGTGCTTCACCGCCATGCGTGGCCAGAGTCACTCCGTCGGCGCCCTGCCGATGCTCTGCTCTCGAGCCTCCCCTCCTGGGCCGACCTGTTTCCGCACATGGACTAGTGGCCCACCCGCGCTGGATCGGATTCCTGCCTTGCTGGGCCGTCTGCGCCATTCCACCGTTGCTGGGCTGAACTCGCTGTCCGCGTTGGGCCGCTGCCTGCTCCGCTGGGCCGACCTATTGTCACCTGCCTAGGCCGGCTTGTGCCTGCGTACCTAGGCCACGCGTGCTGCGCCCGCCTAGGCCAGACTGCCGCCACCCGCACCTGGGCCTTCGTTCGCATCGCGCGTCCGCTAGGTTGTTTTGTTGACCCCGGGCCTTCTTTACTTTCTAGAGTATTTGTTAATTTAGTTTTGTAAGCAAACTTGTAATATCAATATAAAATTGTGCAGGTGTCAAAAAATGGTGAAACTAATTTTGTTAGTCTCCTAAAATCATGATCTACCTAGTAATATATTTTGTTCACATAGATTCGGTATGATTTTAGGGTTGCTCTAATTATTTTAAAATGTGTAATATTGCTAAAACATGAACTTGTAGGAATTTCCATGATAAATTAGTAATATTGTTGAATCTGAAATTTGTACAATAGGCTCCTAGCAATATTAGGTACTCACTGTAATTTTTTGTAGCTCCAGAATAATTAGGTTGCTAAATAGATAATGTGTCCTATTTTGAATAATGATTAAATCGATAGAATGGAATAAAGAAACAACTTGGATTTATATAACTAAAACATTCATTGGGAAATAACGCCTTATTCGCCAACATGGATATATAGCCTAAGTACGGACATCATTAGAGCAAGCTCGTTAGCTTGTAAGGCGTGATTGGGTTTTTTTAGCATTTTGGCTGTCGTTGATTATTTACATCTATGCATTTGCATCAATGCATATCATATAGGTACGATGATGGAGCAACGGATCAATTGAAGGATGATTGGGAATCCGAAGATGGTGTAATGGTATTCTCTCTAGGAGATGACGTAATGGGCTTTTTATTCACATGATGGTGGATGATCTGACGATGTAGATACTAACTTTTTAATATATATCTTACACAGGCAAGCCCGGTGCTTAACCCCTACTTTTCTGCAGTTTAAATTATATTTGTGCATTAAGTTTTACGGAGTTGAATGAAACCCACTTGCATATATATATATATATATATATATATATATATATATATATATATATATATATATATATATATATATCCTATAAGTCTTACTAGTATGACAGGATCATGTAGATTGCTATGCTACAGGACTCCGGTAGAAGTAGAGTGATGGCTGTCACTCGCGAGAGCTAGGAAATATATTATTGGATTATTATCACTTGGAAAATATAAAACTGGTGGAAAGGAAAAATAGTGAACGGGCAAGGATATGGTTTGGGTATTGGTGGGTATAAGAGGTTGTGTCGCCGTGGACGCGGGGCATGGCTTGGTTACACTGCTTTCCCTGTCTGTGTCGATTAAGGACCGACCGTTGCATAAGGCTCTAGGCAAGTCACAGACTTATTATCCTGAGCACATACTTAGGTATGGGCGCTTGGAAGACTTGTTACTCTCTTATCGTAGGTTCCGGCTCTTTCCAGACCGACTATCAGGATTTCTTTTTTAGTGGAGAAGGTCCTTGCACCGCACTAAGTTTAGGACGTAGGGGCGGGGACTTGGAGTCCTAGTTTGGACAGAGACCTAGGACCCTAGGACAGGAGGGTGATGGGTTGGTCCTGCTTGTGCCTTGGGTACAAGCGGGGCGTGTGTTTTTAGGGTACCCAGCTAGGGGCATTGATTCGCGAATTGCCGACATTCCGGTACGGCTTGTCTACGGTTTAGCATCATAGTAAGAACTGAAAGATAAAAGATGGAAGATGGAAAAAAGAAATCTGATTGCTTACCACCTGCTTGAAAGTAGCACAGGTGCTTACATTGAATGGTTAGTTAATGAACCAATGCGGCTACTAATAAAAATTAAATATAAGGACACACGCTTAGTAATGCTTTCTACAAATGCAATAAACCCACAAGCCAGATAGCCTTACATATCCTTGGAGTCTTTTCTTTCCTCCTATCGGTTAAGTCTTGCTGAGTATAATTGAGTACTCAGGGTTTTATTCCCCCTGTTGTAGGTGACAGGTGGATGCTAGAGCTAACCCTTGTGTGTGGATACCTCCTGGTGGGCTCAACGAGGATTCCTTTACGCTGCGATCGTAGTTGTTACTTATAACTCTCACCAAATGTTTTTATAAATGAAAGTTGTATAATCTGTTGTCATAGTTTATATAACAATGCTTCATCATATCATGAACAAATATTTATTTCCGCTATAATTCTGATCACATGTTTATATTCTGCTATTAAATTAAAGAATTGTTCATAACTCTGATAACATGATTACATTCCACTGTATAATAATAACTATTATACTCTAATGTTGTAATAAAAGTGATGTAAGGAATGGTTAAGAATGATGTAAGCTTTATTCTCTCATTTGTGATCTTGATGGCAAAAATGTGGATTTTTGGGTTCTCCCCTGGGGTGTGCCCGACGGAACCAAGTAATTTAGTGTTCTCTCCCGAGTGCTTAGTTTCTAATGGAAGACAAGCACTCCTAGAAAGCATTAGATTAGACGATTCTGCCAAACCCGGGTTCGGTCCTCTCGGCCAGTGTACTCAAACCCATAGTGGATCCTCTCTTGCAGAGGCTATATTCGGTGTCTAATGAAGCTGGCAACTACTCCAACTCCGCTAAGGCCTTGGTCCTTCATGGCTTGGATTTGCTTGAGGAAAGGATGAATACCCTCAAGTTCTATCACACATAGTGTCTCCATATCCCAACGATTGTTGGGCACTAGCACGGTGTCGCTATGGATTTCTAGGGGGGGCACATGTGTCCCATATAAAACCACTCGGCTCTCCAATTTTTCATAGAATCCACCAGGGTATAGTGGATGTACTCATTCTTCCTCCCCACGCGAAATTGAATACCAGCACCTTCCAAAACGCTTGGATTTACGGTGTCTGGGTGTGCTTTTAGTTTGAAGAAATAGCAGAAAAGAGTGATGGAGGGGGAATACCAAGGAAAGTTTCACAAACATGAACAAAAATCGATAGATGCAGGATGGAGTTAGGGTTCAGATGGTTTAGGGTTATGCCATAGTAATACAGAAACCCATGTTAAAATAGAAAAGCTGGCAACCCTAACCCATGCTGGATGAATGGAATAAAGAGCACAATTTCACCTGGCTCAAGATTGGGAATGCGGTGCTCACCATTCGCCTTCCATTCCCCTAGCTTCTAGTCAAGGAGGTAGCCCTGATCGTAGGGTTTCTGAAGGTGCTTCGGCTTTGTGCTTGGTGCCAGCCAGATCTAGCGGCAACGACGACCATCTTCGGTGCCTTTGACGCCTTCTTCTCGGTAACCTTCTTGGCGGCGACACTCGGGTTCTTGCCCTTATCCATGAAGCAGAGCTCTTTTTCAGATCTAGGGTTTAAGGGAGACAATGCTCACAGTAGGCATGGGGGCTTAAGCAGAATGCAGAATGCGATGGAGGAAGAAGATGCACAGGGTGGTTACCTTTTATACAGGGATTCTACTACCGCATAGCCCGATAATCATGCCAATGGGCTCAGTGTTTCGGTTTCCCTTCCATTTTAATGACGCTACGCGGTTTGATATGATGGTTGCACATCTTTTCATGATTTCCCACGCGTCAGAATGTGTTCAGACTTATTCATTGGATTTCCTCCATCTAGGTACCGACCCGATACGACTGTTATCTACACTGCCACATCGTGTAGTCCCCGAATGATTCTATAGTACTTGGACAATTGCTTGATAGTATGCACTACACAGCGTAGTACTCGGATGAAGATTTTTTATTTAACAACAGTAACATGGATGCAAAGTTGAACACTTTACAAGATTCAAGATCACTCAGTACAAGATTTTTTTAGTCAATAACAAAGATAAGACCTACTCGGATATAATAGAGTACTCATACTCTAAGTGCTTCTCAGTAGGTACTTTTCTACCCAATGCACCTGGATACAAGAGAAGAGTCATGCATCCGGGTAGATAACAGAAGTGCAGTGTGTCCTAGCCTAGAACCTTGGGTAGACTGTCCGGCTACGAACATTTGTTGGCTACCTACCCTTGGGAGCATAGCTACTACAATAGGAAGCCTACCGGCTAGTATGTAGGATGAGCTACTCGCACATCTTGCCACCTAGCCGACTCCATCTGTACACATTCGGGTCCGGGTATGACCCTTCATGGACAGACATCGACAGGCACTCTAGAAGAACTGACATGGGACTGTTGGATGTGCTACCCTGCAAGCCGTCATAAGATTTCTTCTAGTTGCAGATCCAAACTATTCTACTATGCATAACTGCGGGTTTAGCCTACCTCTAAACCCTCTCACAAGAATTCTTCTAGTCACTACATCTCTTGGCTATGCCAACCGAGTACTCCCGGGGCTGATCTACTTCGCTCACCACCATATTTGCAAGCTACAAACTCTGAGCCACTTCGCTTCTTCTACAACTGAGGTTCAAGTGCTCGCTAGAGGGGTTTTTATAGACGTTTTGACGACATCTATAGACCAGGTTCACGCGGAATACATAGACAAACTACTGACTCCTATACAGGTTCATGTGCTACACTACAAGGGTACAGTGCGTCCCATTACACCTTTTTAGTGTACAGGTAGCCTTTTCCCAGCACATGTGAAGTTACAGTACATCCGGTAGCATCATTGATGGCATATTCTCATGGATATACTGAGCTCCTTTGGACCAATAGTACCAAAGCTTTACATGTCACTTCGACAGGTCATTCCTGCTTCTGTACAAGCAGATAGGGCAATAATTTTCATTGGCACTCTCATCCTTGAGTATATTCTTTTCAGATCATTGTTTTGAGTATAAGTACTCGCATACAGGCTCAGGGGCTACAGGGTACATATCCTCTACGGATGTTTTTTCTTTTAGACCCTCTAACTCTTTGTTTTGCAAGCAGCAAGAGGCTTTAGGGCTACACTCAGTGAGTGCACTTTCCTAAAAAGTGCACGTCACCCGAAGGCTTTACAGAGCACCTTATGGCTTCACTCACGAAGGCACTTGGATTACACTTGTTTCTACTCGGCAAGACCAGAAGGAATAAGAAGGCTTCTGAGTTCAACCATGACATGCTCGGGGGCTTGACGGACCAGGGTCCTAGGGGTTTCCCACGGGAGTTCTACTCGGTTGGGCACTGGGATTGCCCACGATCTATTGAAGGATGCGAGACAAGGTGGTGTAGACTTCAAGCTATTCCAGATCAACTTAGTCTGCTTACTATAAAAGCTAGATTTTGTAATAGGACTAGGACTCTTCTCTTGTAACTGACTAGGACTAGATACGTGCCCTTATCCTCTCCTCTATATAAAGAGAGGTATGGCGCATCCCCTTGTAACCCTAACAATCATAAAATCAATCCAACACAAAAGGCAACACGCCGACTGAACGTAAAGGCTATTACTCGATAAGAGGGCCCAAATCAGTATAAATCGTTCGTCTTTTTTACGTTTACTATCGAGTTCTGCGTACGTTGAAGCCCATCAAATACCGTCATAGATACCCCCGTGACGGGTTGTCGGTCATCAAACACCGACACCCTCCCCGCCCACCAGCCGCACCGCCACGCTTGCTCCCTCGCACCTCAGACCACTGGCTCCTTGAACTCGGGGTGGGAGCCGAGGATCGCCGGATGTCCTTCTTCCAAGATCTGTCCGTCGTCTCCTTGAACTTGATATGGGCGCCAATGTCTCCGCTCCTCGTCCCGAGCCACTGCCTCCGGTGGGCACATGCCGACAAGCTTTCATTCTCCCAAGCAGCAAGGAGATGTTGCGCTGAAAGCGCATGTTCCAAGTGTATGTTTCAAGTGTTTCAGATGTTTCATCGGTATGTTGCAAATGTTTCATACGGATGTTGCAAAAATAAATCGGGATGTTGCATATGTCGTAATGGTTGTACACGTATGTTGCAAGCTTCTGTTCCCAATGTTTCATTTGTTTTTTCCAGACGTATGTTGCAAGTATGTTTATTTGAATGTTGCATATGTTTCACACATATGTTACAAGTGTTTTATCTGGATGTTACGTATGTTTTATAATATTTTCCGAGTGTTTTCATGTGTTTTTGCAAGTGTTTTTAGATACATGTTTTAAGTGTTTAATCTGCCTTCAGATATATGATGCAAATGATGGATCTGAATGTTTTAAAAGTAGATCGGATATTGCATCTTTATCCTCGCTTTGTGTCACCTCGCCTCGGTGTCCCTTCCTCTTCTCGGCGCTGGCCGACATCTGCACCCTCCTTCCCTTCTTCTTGATGCTGGTGATGTTCAAAGGCAGCGTGGGCCAACGTGGGTGCGCGAAACGGCGCGGGTGTCCTCAGTCCGGACGCTAGCAAGCCCAGTTCTTATTCCTCTCTTCTCCGCTGGCAGTTGGCCCCACCCGTTAGATTAACCGTATTGACTTGCAAAAGGGCGGAAGCGTTGGATGAACTGTTCTATTTTCGGACGTGCGATGCCTCATGGATGGTCTAGATCAAGCGCTCCTACTGATGCGGTGACTCCGTGAATAGTAGGAACCCGCGCCCTTCCTCTTTTCCCTCCCGAAACAACCGCCGCCGCCGCCGCCGCCATCTAAGGTCTCCAGCCCTGCCCGTGCTCGCCGGCGCCGCCGACCTCATCCTGATCCGAGTGCCGCATCCAACGGCTCCCGGATCACACTACTCCACAGCTTCCGCTTTCCATCGAGCTCAGGCGGTAGCGTTTCTCGCGGGCGCCTGAGCTCGACTTCTTCCCCCTTCTTCTCCACCTGTGCCGCGCCGCCGGTCAACCTCCCGCGCCTCCTCGTCTCTGCTCCCAGCTTTTGAGCCTGATCAAAGCGGTATACCCAGCCGTGCATGACTGCATTGGTTCGGCTCGCTGGAAGAGCAGCTTCTTGGAGCAGGTGAGTCGAGTCGTCCCCGGTCCCTCCCTCCAGATGCCTTTCCCAACCCAGAATATGTGCGCGTAATAATCAAATCGTTGGGGGTGACGGTGCTTCCAATCTCTGCTGCAGGGTTGGCACAGCGGCGGCGGCGGCGACAGCACCCTCTCCTCTGGGCCTGCTCGCGCAGCGCCGGAGGGCGTTCCAGGGCGTGAGAATGGAGACGGCGGGCAGCAAGGGCGGCCGTGGTGCTCTGGTGGTCCTGGAAGGCCTGGACCGGAGCGGGAAATCGTCGCAGTGTGCCCGGCTACTGTCGTTTCTCAAAGGCAAAGGCTACGACGCCGAAGGGTGGAGGTTCCCTGACAGGGCCACCAGTGTCGGGCAGATGATCTCTGCCTACCTCGCGAACGAGTCGCAGCTTGATGATAGGACGATTCATTTGCTCTTCAGCGCCAATCGCTGGGAGAAAAGGTAGGTGTGCTCTTCTCACCACGTAACTTAACTATTTTGTCGATCCGAGGCATTCTTGGCACACTGTAAGCGCAGATTAACTGTGAATCTGTTAATTTGCCAGAGCTTTGATGGAAAGCAAGCTACTCCGCGGAACTACTCTCATTGTAGACCGCTATTCTTATTCAGGCGTGGCGTTCTCAGCTGCTAAAGGGCTTGACATTGAGTGGTGCAAGGTGAGCTGTGTGCCATTCGGATGAGTCATGACTTGCTCTCTTTCATGTCAATAGCTGCAAGCTAAGAAGTGACGCCTATTTTATCCTATTTTTCAGGCTCCAGAAAATGGGCTTATTGCTCCAGACCTGGTAATATATCTTGATGTACAGCCAGAGGTATTCTATTTGTACACACTTAGCCTATGGTGTTCCAACATTACATGTGTTTTAGTTTTCTTTTGATGTTTGTTATATGCTTATGGTGTGCTTGATGCATTTGACCTCTGTTCCATTGCTTACACATTTTAGGTGATGATGGCCACTGTTTGGCCTTAACCCAATTAATATGGCCTGACAATAATTTCTGTTTTGGAACACTAAAAGCGGTCCACTTTGATTCTAAAGTATTTATCGTAAGGCAGCAAGCAAAGAATACATGTTGTTCAGCAAATTTCTTTGCCCACACGTCTATAATGCTAAATGATGTCTGTACTGTTAAGTTGTTGTTTGATGTTACCTGTCACCTAAGGCTGCGTTCACCTCAATAGTATACATGGATTATCCTCCTGCTTCATAATGGTCAATGTGAATCTATTGTTACAGAAAGCGGCTGAAAGAGGAGGCTATGGAGGTGAGCGATATGAAAAGATAGAGTTCCAAAAGAAAGTTGCAGAGCATTACCATTCGCTCCGTGATTCGACATGGAAGGTAACTCCGTTTCTGCAAGAATCTCCAAGATGAGGTCCTTGTATTTGCTTTGCCTCTTGTGCCAATGACTCAGGTCTTGGCATGTGGCAACTCAAGGGTCTGGAATTGCAAGTGAAACAGATTTAATACCTATATTGTTCAGTTTGCAGTGATATTCGTGAAATGTCAGAGCTAATATTTTTGTGCAGAAAATAGAAGCTCCTAACAGAGAAGAAATCCATAGCGTGTGCACTACTTGATTATTTATTGTGTGCAAACTAGAAATCTACACATAACAACAACATAACAACGTAGCCTTTCAGTTCCAAGCAAGTTGGGGTAGGCTAGAGTTAAACCCACCAAGAGCCTCAAGTCACGGTTCAGGCACTTCAATAGCTGCTTTCCAAGTACTCCTATTCAAACATAGATCTCTAGGTATATCTCAAGCTTTCAAATCTCTTTTTATTACCCCCTGTCAATTTCGGTCTTCCTCTACCTCTCCTCATATTATTAGCTTGACTTAAGACTCCACAATGCACTGGTGTCTTTGGAGGTCTCCTTTGGACATGGCCAAACCACCTCAACCGATGTTGGGCAAGCTTTTCTTTAATTGGTGCTACCTCTAGGCGATCACGTATATCATCGTTCTGAACTCGGTCCATTCTTGTGTGACCGCAAATCCATCGCAACATACGCATTTCTGTAGCACTTAGTTGTTGAACATGTCGAATCTTTGTAGGCCAACATTCTGCTCCATACAACATAGCCGGTCTAATTGCCGTTCTATAGAACTTGCCTTTTAGCTTTTGTGGTACCCTCTTGTCACAGAGAATGCCAGAAGCTTGTCGTCACTTGATCCACCCTGCTTTGATTCTATGGCTAAATTCCGCATCAATATCACCATCCCTCTGTAGCATCGATCCCAGATACCGAAAGGTATCCTTCTTAGACACTACTTGACCTTCCAAACTCACATCTCCCTCCTCCTGTACAACTCCGCCAAAGTCGCATCTCATGTATTCGGTTTTAGCTCTGCTCAATTTAAAACCTTTAGACTCAAGGGTTTGCCGCCATAACTCTAGTTTCCTATTTACTCCCGCTTGGCTTTCGTCCACTAACACTACATCATCAGCGAACAGCATACACCAAGGGATATCCCCTTGTATGTTCCTGGTAACCTCATCCATTACCAAGGCAAAGAGATACGGGCTTAAGGCTGACCCTTGATGAAGTCCAATTTTAATCGGGAAGTAATCTGTGTTACCATCGTTTGTTCGAACACTAGTCACAACATTGTTGTACATGTCTTTGATGAGGGTCACGTACTTTGATGGGACTTTATATTTTTCCAAAGACCATCATATAACATTTATTGGTGTCTTGTCATAAGCCTTCTCCAAGTCAATGAAAACAAAGTGGAGGTCTTTATTTTGCTCTCTAAACCGCTCCATAACATGTCTTATTAAGAAGATTGCTTCTGTGGTTGACCTTCCGGGCATGAAACCAAATTGGTTTGTTGATATCTGTGTCGTTCCTCGCAGGCGCTGCTCGATGACTCTCTCCCATAACTTCATAGTGTGGCTCATCAACTTAATTCCCCGATAATTAGTACAACTTTGGATATCTCCCTTGTTCTTGTAGATTGGTATCAATTTGCTTCTTCTCCACTCCTCAGGCATCTTGTTCGATCGAAAGATATTGTTGAACATCTTGGTTAGCCATACTATAGCTATATCCCCGAGACATCTTCACACCTTGATTGGGATACCATCAGGGCCCATCGAAACTAGAAATCTACAACAGAGAAGAAATTTGTAGTGTGTTTAGTACTTGTGATTTTTTATTTTTGATAGTGCTCCAGACCACATATGTGCTTCTTTTGTTACTGAATCTGAAGGACAACTCATTTTGTTTCTGATGAAGGCGGTCGATGGTTCCCTTCTCATGGAGACTGTTGAAGAAAAACTGAGAGATTTAGCTACGAGCTGCATTCAGGAGTGCCGAGGGAACCCGCTTACCAATCTGGCCTGGTGAAGTGCCGCAATCGCACAAAGTAATGGCGCTCACAGGCTAATACATCGTCTTGTGTGATCTACCGTGGTTGGGATGGAATTAGGCATCTGGAAGCACTTGCCTTGCCATTTGCTCTATCAGTATCCCTTGCGCAACATATTTCTAATTTCAACGTGTGTTCAGAGAAATTTCATAGTTTTTTTCTTCCTGAAGTTAGTCTGTCTGCCAGTGTCTTGATTTTGTGTAACGTGAAACATGTGAGACTACAGAACACTTAAATTTCTATGTTTCATGTATCTGCAAATGCTGCTGGGGTGAACAAACGTAGGAAAAGGGATGTATAACAGTAGCACTTGAAATTTGGACTTTCCGAGCAAATGAATTCAGAGCAAAGGTTTACTTCCTAGGCTATTGCTCAATCAGGAAGCGTACACGTCCATGCTATTCATGTATCTGCAAATGCTGCCGGGGTGAACAAACATTGGCAAAGGCATGAAAAACAGTAACACTTGAAATTTGGACTCTCCAAACAAATGAATTCAAAGCAAGACTTACTTCCTAGGCTATTTCTCAATCGGGAGCATACACGTCCATGCTAAGTATCTGCAAATGCTGCTGGGGTGAACAAACATTGGAAAGGGCATTTTTCACTCATATAGCACGAGCTTCAATAACGCAAGTCTACGACTCAGAAACCAAAGATACACCACGAACATATCAGAGGGTTATGTTGTGCTACTGATAACTCAAGTTGTACTAGTTTGCAGAGGCAATACTTTGAGACCCACAGCTGCCGGGCCTCCTGTTGAGTGCATTAGCGCAAAGATTTTAGCTTGAGGTAATTGAGTAAGTGCAAAGTTTCAGGGGCTACAAAATAGGTATACCTTGTCAGGGTCAGGGTGTGTAAGTGCAACATGATCATTGCAGGCTATGCGATTGCCCAAGGGCAGATAACCTCTCATCAATACGCTGAACCACCACTTGATCAGGCAAGCAGTTCCTTAGATGCTGAAGCTCTACAAGAGGTCAAAAGCACAGGGAGGACATAAGTACAGATAATTCGTGGCAAACTGGGATATATCACAACCTATACAACCCTGCTGACAGGATAGTTGCCGCCTATCCTCACCATTTTCTTTGTCACTTAGATAAGGTAGAGACAAACAGATATACATTTGAAAGAACAAAATTAGAATTCTAGTTATTGCAGATTTGCAAGCAGCAGCATGGCCTAGCACATGCATCAGTTACCAAGCTGGAGCCACTATATCTCCCTAACAGTAGAATATAAAAGGCCCAAAAATTTTCCATGGAAACTAGCTAAGTGCAGGTAAACAATATAAATATGAGCGTTTACAAAAAAAGAAAAAGAAAAAGCAAACGAGGCAGCATATTTGTGCCACATACTAAGTGGTTTATACACTAGTTTGAGAAATCTAATGATACTTATTAATCCTTATGTATTAAAATCATCTTGAAGGTGAATGCTGATGGAAAACTAGCATTTCCTAGCACATGCATTTTTATTTAAAAAAAATGTGCCATAAACTTGAGAAATAAATAAAACATGGACGGAAGTGAACAATGCAAAATGGAAATAACCAGATGATTTTAATACATGTGAAAACACCTGGGTAATATGTTATCAGATTCCTAATAACCAGATCTAACAGACAATCACAGCATAACAACAGATCTAACAAACAATCACAGCATAAAGCAAATGCTTACCTTGGTCGGTTGCAGTATGTGGCAATAGAAGTCCATTCTTGTTTCCTAGGCAAACAAATTGAAAAGGTGAAAACGAGGAGAGAATAAACCAGATAGCAAAACAAAGTTTCAGATATTTGTCGACCCATTATTCTGGTGCCACCAATAGAGGTCATGACCACAGGAATGGCATCTGCAAGCTCAGCCTCAAAGGCACTAGAAAACATTGGAAGAACACACTGTTAGAGTTAGCATTTCGTCTACTTCCACCCAAGGAGCCCAATAACTGTAACGTCAAGTCAAAAAGAAATATATAGCACTAACCTGTAGAAGTTCTCTGATCCTCCAATCGCTACCAGACAGTAAGCATTTGTCAGCTTGGAGAAAACACCAACTTCACAGTTGTTCTCAAACTGAATACCTGAAAGAGTTTGCATGCCACAAGTTGCACATAAGGAAATGAAAACGAGATTTCATGAGCAGCAGGGTGAAAGGTTAGCCACAAATATTTAGACTAATAAAAGAACTGTGTCTTTTTTCCCGTTGGTGGAAAAAAAGAGAGAAAAGAGCATTTATAAAACCATGAACAGAACAGTTCTTATGCTAGCACTAGTGGCGGAACCAGGGGGTTAGCAGGGGTCATCCCCTTTTTTTAAGTACCCTGTAGATATTTCAATTACATAACACAAAAAAGTTATCATTTCACCCATTTTTTATGATAATATTGTGATTTTTCATTATGAATACTAAATGCATATGTAAAAACACTGAAAAAGCTATTGAGATATACACTTGATATATAAATTTATCACACTTATGAGGTGTCACTATGTTGCCCGGCCCCCCTTAATCAAAAGTCCCGGTTCCGTCACTGGCTAGCATATCTAACTATTGCAATTTGTCGAAGAACTCCTTTACCTTAACCCAGAGTTGTTTGTTTGATAACCCCTCGAAGACACTCGCCATGCTGCTTGTCAAGAGGAGGAAGACAACTGGCGTGTTAGATCAAGAACACCACCCTATCTATAGTCCGTGAGGCCAAACGGGGAGCACGACGACCAAGGTCAGTGGTGGAGCTAAGGGGGTCATGCCCCCTAACATTTCAAAACAAAAATTTTACTAGTATGACTTTATAATTTTTTTTATATTAAGAGGCAAAATATAGAAAATTCTTGTCATATATACCTATTAATATCTTCTAGATAATAAAATCATACAAAACACAACTAGATAATAAAATATTCCCTATGAGCATCTCCGAAATATTGAGTCGGTACTCAAGATTTATAAAGTCACCCTAGACGTCTTCCATCAACGGGCATGTCGCTTACTACCGAAAGAATAGCGCCTTAGATCCTAGGATATATAAGAAAATGTGAGCACCCATCAAGTCAATGAATTAACCCGGACGGTGACCATGAGAAACCTAACTAGTTGATTGCGCTCAGTTTTTACATGATGACTCTTTTTGGCCGGCACCCTAAGTATAATTCCTGGCTCCACCCCTGACCATGGTTTGGTTTGATTGAGGAGATTTCCATTCTTGACTGCGGTAGTTGAATGGCCGGTGCACAAATGGTTGAAGATCATGGATGGGGCTGTAGCACTGATGAATGTGCGCAAAATAGAAACTCCTGGCTGACTCTGTTCACTGTCATGCCACAAAAACAAAAGCAAACGAGGCAGCATATCACAACCTATATATACAACCCAGCAGGGGCCGTGCACCCCACACAGACAGTGAAATGTTTTTAATACCCTGTACATATTTCAGTTGCACATCACAAAAAAGTTATCATTTCACCCAATTTTCATGATAATATTGTGATTTTCTATTATGAATACTAGATGCATATGTAAAAACATTGAAAAAGCTACTGAGGTATACACTCGATGTATATATTTATCACACTTACGAGGTGTTATTATATTGTTCGGCCCCCCCTTAATCAATAGTTCTGATTCCGCCACTGCCTTAGCACATCCAACTATTGCAATATCATTATGATATTGTTGAAACACTGAATGTAGAAACTACACTCTAGACTTACCGCTGCGTAGTGGCTAAAGCACAGAGCAAAACTAGAAGCAACCCATATATATCATCCAACTCTAGAGTCCAAAATACGGATTATAGCTAAGGCAAAAATATCGCCTAATCAAGAGTGCAAACTTTAGACCTAAAATTCATATCCTGTCTCCGATATGCTGCATAGATCATGAAACTATAGCTAAGAAATCTATTAATCATCTATCATCGACGATAGTAACTCGCCATAACGACCTTAAAACGAAGATTAGAGCACCGCCATGCCAACACCAACGGGGTACCAAAGCGCCTACGCACAAAACTCGCGGCGAGAAATAGGACAAGGAGGAACTAAAATAAAATCCAAAAAAACATACGGGTCGCCATGGTCAACTACGAGCGCGCACCTCTCGCAGATCAAACTCCACGCGGTGGAGTCGTGGGCTGGCTGGCCTCTTTGGGCATGACGGGCCAGCGCCAGACTGCGCCTCGCGCTCACCACATTAGCGCTAGGGCCTTGTGCGTCCCTCACCCACCGCATGAAAATTTTTCTGCAACTCAAGCATGTAAGGAAAAAGTCCACATTATTTCTCTTAATTTTCGCGAAAGTCTGTTTTTCCTTTCTGAACTCCAAAATCGGGCAAAACACCTTCCCTCAACTTTTAAAACCGTTCATCTTATCTCCCAGGCCCTGTTATAAGCAGTTTTGAAGGCGGTTTTGTCTTTTTCTTTTATATTTATTTCGGCTAAATCTTTGAAAAATCATAGTAAATCACAGAAAAACTATAAAATAGAAAATCTAATTTTGTTGGACTCCACATGAGTAGATCTACACAGTGAACATATAATATGGTATGATTTAGTACAAAGTTTTTGTTGTGGCTTTAGATCTATGTTTTTTGTAATTAGTTGGAATAATTCATAGCTGTAGTTTCTATGGTTCAATTGTGATGAGATTTTTATGGTGAGTTAATTATTGTATGATTGAACTGTAGTAAAAATTTCATACTGATTGAATCATGTATGGCTTAGTTATAGATTTATTTATATTTAACAAGCATAAACCTAAATAAAATCAATAACTAAGTTATACATGATCCAATAAGTATGAAATTTTTACTATAGTTTAAGCATACAATAATTAGCCAATCATAAAATTTTACCACAATTGGACTATAGAAACTGCAGCTATGAATTATTCTATTTAATTATAAAAAAGCATAGATCTAAAGTTACAGCAAAAAATTTGTACGAAAGCATACTATATTATTTATTTATTGTGTAGATCTACTCATGTGGAGTCCAATAAAATTAAATTTTCAATTTTATGATTTTTCTGTGATTTGCTATGATTTTTCAAAGATTCAGCCAAAGTAAATAAAAAAGAAAAAGACAAAACCGCCTTTAAAATTGCTTATAACCGGACCAGGGAGGTAAGATGAACGGTTTTAAAAGGTGAATGAGGTGTTTTGTCTAGTTTTAAAGTTCAGGGAGGAAAACAGACTTTCACGAAAATTGAGAAAGGTAATGCGAACTTTTAGCATGTAATGATTAGTTCACCATAAAAATTTCATCATAATTGGACTAGATAAACTGCAACTATTAATTAATTATAGAAAAACACAGATTTAAAATTACAGCACAAACTTTATTCTAAAGCATACAATATCATATGTTCACTGTGTAGATCTACTGATATAAAGTCCAACACAATTAGATTTTCTATTTTATGATTTTTCTATGATTTACTATAATTTTTCAAAGATTCAGCCAAAATAATCATAAAAGAAAAAAAGAAAAACCACCAAGAGAAACAACCATAGAGGTCAAGTGATTGATTATGAGAGATGAGGGGGGGAATTATTTCTAGTTTTAGAGTTCACTACGGGAATCAGTGGCTTTGCCGAGTGCCAGGGGCACTCGGCAAAGTCCAATTTGTACTCGGCAAAGGCTTTGCCGAGTGCTGCACTGGCAAAGAACACTCGGCAAAAAATCCGTCGGTAAAGGCGTCTTTGCCGAGTGTCTTTTGTCGGGCACTCGGCAACACTCGGCAAAGTTGAAACCGAAAAAAACCCGAAAAAATGGGAATTTTTATCCAAAAAATGGAATTTTTTTTATCGATAGAGGACCCCACCGGCCAGCGCCCACCCATCTCCGACATTTTTCGCGTGTATTTCATGGCTACGTGGCCAACATGACTCGAACTCGAGACCTCCCGCTGTACACGTACCTCCTCTACCACTACACCACACTCTCACTTGTGTCTGGATTCCGTTTTAGTTCCCAATATATTATACTAAACCGAGTGTAAATTGCATGTTTGAGGCCCTAAACGAATTCAAATAAAAAAGTTGTAAACTACAAAGTTTCATAACTTTTCGAGATCTACACTTTTAGTTTAGGAAGTTTTTCCATCCGAGGTCGTTTACAAAATTTGAATTTTAAAATTTTGAAATTCAAACACAGTTTTGCATGACAAGATGTTTTCAAATCAAAAAGTTGTCAACTACAATGTTTCATAACTTTTCGAGATCTACAGAGTTTATTTTGGTTGTTTTTTCATCCGAGGTCGTTTGAAAAGTTCGAATTTTAAAATTTTGAAATTCAAACGCAGTTTTGCATGACAAGATGTTTTCAAATAAAAAAGTTGCCAACTACAATGTTTCATAACTTTTCGATATCTACAGAGTTTATTTTGGTTGTTTTTTCATCCGAGGTCGTTTGAAAAGTTCAAATTTTAAATTTTTGAAATTCAAACACAATTTTGCATGACACGATGATTTCAAATCAAAAAGTTGCTAATTACAAAGTTTCATAACTTTTCGAGATCTACAAAGTTTATTTTGGTTGTTTGGTCATCTGTTCATCTGACATGGTCGTTCTAACATTGTTCACAAATCTTATATATCTCTCTTATAGTTTCATAAACTACAAGAGAGATATGTTAGATTTGTTAACAAATTTATTTTCACTTTGTCGTATGAAGAAAATATCAAAACAAACATTGTACATCTTGATGAGTTATACAACTTTGTAGTTGAAAACTTTTTCATTTGAATTAATTTACTGTTTCAAAATATGCTTTGAAATTTTCTTTGCCGAGTGTCAAAAAAACACTCGCAAAGAAGCTCTTTGCCGAGTGTCAAAAAAAAAACACTCGGCAAAGAAGTTTTTTTGCCAAGTGTAAATTGCATGTTTGAGGCCCTAAACGAATTCAAATAAAAAAGTTGTAAACTACAAAGTTTCATAACTTTTCGAGATCTACACTTTTAGTTTAGGAAGTTTTCCCATCCGAGGTCGTTTACAAAATTTGAATTTTAAAATTTTGAAATTCAAACGCAATTTTGCATGACAAGATGTTTTCAAATCAAAAAGTTGCCAACTACAATGTTTCATAACTTTTCGAGATCTACAGAGTTTATTTTGGTTGTTTGGTCATCTGTTCATCCGACATGGTCGTTCTAACATTGTTCACAAATCTTATATATCTCTCTTGTAGTTTCATAAACTACAAGAGAGATATGTTAGATTTGTGAACAAATTTACTTTCACTTTGTCATATGAAGAAAAGACCAAAACAAACATTGTACATCTTGATGAGTTATACAACTTTGTAGTTGAAAACTTTTTCATTTGAATTAATTTACTGCTTCAAAATATGCTTTGAAATTTTCTTTGCCGAGTGTCAAAAAAAAAATAACACTCGGCAAAGAAGCTCTTTGCCGAGTGTAAAAAAAAACACTCGGCAAAGAGCCTATTTGTCGAGTGTTAAAAAAACACTCGGCAAAGAGCCTCTTTGCCGAGTGTCAAAAAAAAACACTCGGCAAAGGCGTCTTTGCCGAGTGCCCGAAAAACAACACTCGGCAAACCACCTGGCACTCGGCAAAGAGCCGGTCTCCGGTAGTGGTTGATGGAGGAAAAGCTAACTTTCGTGATAGTTGAGGGAGGTAAAATAGGCTTTTTTCTCTAGAATGCAGCTCCGTTCTTTTCTGGACTTCATCTCCCAACTTGTTTTCTGTATATATATTTATTTGCCTTGGCTAACATAGCTAAAATATTGATACACAATGATTCACAGACCACAGTTCAATTGGTTTGGTTTATTTCTTGTGCGGTGGCTCATGGTTAATTTTTTTATGTATTGTTTCAAATAAGTTATTTTGGTTTTCTATTAATAATATGACAATTTAAAAGACGTTGCTGCTTTTATATGCTCTGTGTTATTATAACCATCCTTTAGTAACACTGGTCCGTGTTAAAACGAGCCTTGCATCTGGTTCCAGTCTTACATGTTCCAACGAGAACTAATAAAGAGTAAATTGAGCCTTCCTAATATTCCTTTTTTGAGAGGATTCCTAGCACTCATTTTGCATTCTATAATTTACTTTCTAAGTTTTTTTTATGCTGCAACAGGGTTAAAGATTAGATTGCAAAATACTTTTGTAAGCTAGAATAGTCACACTTTATCAACCTTAAATAAATTTGGCTAAGCAATGTGTTTATCATCTATAAGGCACAAAGAAAGTAGAGGTAAACAAGAACAAAAGAAGGCCTGACATGATAGGATAGGAGTATATATAGTCCAACCATAAAGACAATTATTTGTTTAGAAAAAAATATCATAAAATAACAATAATGCATAATTAAGAAAACTGGAAATGTTGGCCCTCTTGCATGAGACTAGTACGTTGTCCCTTGTAGAACAAATGATTTTCTTCACATTTTTTACTTAACCCTTTGCAGTAGAATATTTTTTCATGGTTAGAAACTACTAAATGTTCTACAACAACAACCAAGCCTTATAGTCCCAAGCAAGTTAGGGTAGGCTAGAGTTGAAACCCAACATGAGTCCTTAGTCACGGTTCAGGCAACTACACTAGAAAAATATTTTATTAAGAGAAAATAAATATTCTCATAGTAGAAAAAAATGTTGGGGGTGTGACCCATTTGTCTTCCCGATCTCTTATGAAATAGGTAACTTGAAGTGAGAAACTTTCTAGATAAATGGCAAGTATGCATAAGACAAAATTACCGTACTTATAGATAATAATGTTGTAGATATAGATATTTTGCATGGAAAATATCTAGGGAATAGAAACACGAGCGAGATTCTACATGGGATACTTTAGATCTAGATATTTTGTATAATGATAAATATTTAGAGAACAGATAAACACGAGGGACATTTTAAAAATATAGAAAAGTGTACAAGATTGCCACCGTAAGGCTATAAATACCAATAGATTCTATTTATTCCATACATATCAAGTCACAAGTGAGTTACCAAAAGTTATAAAAGTAATCATCGCATATTTAGTGTGAAAATATTTCGTAGTTATTTTAGAGTTTGTAAGTGTACATGAGTTTTATTTAGTAGATGTTATAAGTTTGTTTATAATGTGTTAGTCATGATTATAAATAAAGTAAAAGGAAAATATTTTGCACACCCAACAATATTATATAATGTTGTCTGCCACTGTTCCTAAACGCAACTTTAGTAGACTACTAGTCGTGCTTTTCTCATAAATTTAATTAACTCCATGACCTATGCAATTACCATTTCAAATTTATCATTTTACCATCGTCATACCGAGGTTTGAATTTAACTTAATAAATACATTGATTTATAGTTTATATTTTCTTTCCAACTTGCTCCTAAAATATTTGCTTACATTTTCATACTCAACGATGTTCAACCGATAGGAGCTTATTTCAGTTCAATGTTATTGCCAATCTTACTCATGTCTTAAATATGTATCCTGATCCAATAGATTACCTAGGGTGATACTTCTCAGCTTCACCATTAGATAATTGGGTATCCTTCTCATTGATGCAGTAAGCTTGCATTGAGTTTTTTCAAGATGCGTAACCTTTGTATGAATGATGAGTTCCGTCTAACAGAATTAAGGTTACTTATACTTTGCTCCGTGTCAAATGAGAGAAATTTATACTTCCATCATGTTTCTCAGATGCAAGAAGCTTTAGATGCTCTCCCTTAGTAACTTGAATGAGACAAGAATCACCGTATGCTCCAAAACTCTTACCTTACTCAAAATGTAGAACTACAATTAGTTCATATAACACATTCTTCTGAGATGAGTTGCTTATGCAAATCATATAAAATATTACTTTGCTCGAATTATGGATTTGTAAATTTGGTGCACTACACTGAGCCATTGTCCTGAGCTGAGGTGAATTAACCAAGTAGAGCAAGATTTGGTGTTCTTGAGCTTGGGGCTAGGGTTTGTGGGTGACATTTACTAGGGTGAATTACCCATGTCATAGAAAGGTTTGGTGTTCTTGAGCTTGGGTTAGGGTTTGTGGGTGATGTTTCGTAGGGATGTGTGGTGATCATCTAGGGAGGTTTGGGTACGGTGGCGTGCTAGGGTTGTGCAACTTAAGGTTTGGCCCTTTATCTGGAGAGTAAAATTAGTGATAGGGAATTGAACCAAACTTGAATACGAGGGAAATTCATGTAGCTGAATCTTGGTAACTTAGCTTTGGTGGATAGGTGACTCTTGAGCCACCAAGACCATGCTAATGTCTTGCTTCTTCTTGCTTCCAAGTAGGAGAGATGAAATTGAAGGAATTTGGGATTTCTTGCATGAAACACAAATTTCTCAATTGGAGAAAGACCTATGAAATCCATGGGATAATTGGGTGATAGGGAAATAGATATTACACTTGAGATAGATTAAGTAGCTAGCCTCTTCATCTTCACCTTAAGCAATATAAAATCAAGAGTTAGGGCTTCAATTTGAGATTAAGAAATGAGAGATGTTTCTTGAGCTCACTGAGGTAGTGGAGATGGAGATGATGATTTTCATCTTCTCTTTGAGTTGTTGATGCTTAGTCTTAACTTAGATTTCTTCTCTTCTTCTTTTCTTTCTATTCATTCTCTTCATTTCTCTCTCTAGTTCTTGTTTTCTCCACCTTAAAGAGAGTGGATGAGAGTGAGTAAGATGGTGAGGGGTCTGAACCAGGCATCTTGGAGACTCCATTTTGAGCTGACAAGTGGGTCCAAGAGGGAGGAGAGAGTGACAGTTCATTTTAACTAATTCTATTGAATAAGTGATATGGCAAACAGTTCGTCAAATCACCGGATAGTCTGATGGAACATGAAATTTGAGAATCTTGGATTTAGAGAAGAGAGGTTGAAATTGGGGTCTTAAATATAACTCATAAGGATTATAGAAACCATTTAAAATCTAGAGATCACATCTCTAAAAGGAGGCTAAGTGAACCACCAGGTTGACCAAGGTTGATCTAAGTTGACTTGTGTCGATGTTTTTGGACCACCGACAAGTAAATTTGTATTTGCACGTCTGGCTCGGATGGTGTGCTCGGAGGACACAAGGGTTTATACTGATTTAGACGGAACATCCCTATGTCCAGTTTGCTGCTGCTTGGGTTACCGACACTTAGTTTGCAGTAGGGGTTACAAACAGACGAGAGAGGGAAAGGATTCCAAGTCTCTGGTGAAAGGAATGAACGGGTGTTGAGAGCTCGATAGCTGCTCAGCCATATGCTCATGTCTTGCTCTTGTGTTTTTATCTCATGGTTCGGTCTTTGAGGATCTAGATCCCCTTTTCATGGGGCGCCCTGCTTCTCTTTTTTAGGCAAAGGGAGAGCACGGGTTATAATGGAGGAAAAAGAGAAGAACCAGAGAGAGAAGAAGGCTTCTAGGATCGTCGGGTCCTTCCTCTTCATGCGGGTCCCGCCGACCTTGTAGACGTCAATAGGGATGGCTCCATGTCGTGGCCCTGTTCATCACTAACACCATGCATAGGCGTCGTCTGCCGGTCATGGCGTTCCATTCTGTCTCGGCGGACGTCGTGGTGAACTGACGCGCCTGTCAGCGTTCATATGAGAGTTAGGTAGAACAGCACCGGCATGCCCGATGCTATTCTTGATGTGAATCCTCAAGTATGGCCTATCATGGCCATGGGTTACATCGAGGCGTGCTAGTCTCTTCCCTAATGTTAGAGTTTTGACATAGGCCCATATGCTTGGACCTAGAGTGGTTGGTGGTGGTACGGGTCCTCGTCGGACGAGACGGAAACTGTGCCCTTGGGGTTGGGCGAGACGGAGCCCACACCCAAGGGTCGGGCGATACGGGGCCCGCGGCCTTGGGTGAGACCCCCATGGCCCTGGGGTCGAGTGAGACGGAGTCGAGCGAGGTGGAAACCGGATCTTTGGGGTTGGGCGAGACGGAGCCCGTACCTAAGGGGTCGAATGAGGCTTAGCCCATGGCCTTGGGTGAGTCCCCCATGGCCTTGGGGTCAGACGAGACCTTTTAATACGTCTTGCTTCAACCGGGGAAGTCTGCGTGGGCACTAACCTCCTTGCTTTGGGTATCCCTAATAGCGATACCCGACAACTTGGTTTGACTAGAGAAGATCAAGGTTTAAGAGTCGAATTTGGGGTCCTTGTCCTTTGAGAACTAGATCCAAAAGCTCCCATTAGTGTGGCAGAACCGTCTAATCTAATGCCTCCTAGGAGTGCTCGTCTTCCATTAGACACTAAGCACCTAAGGGATAATACTAAATTACTCGGTTCCGTCGGGCACACCCTAGGGGAGAACTCAGAAATCCACATTTTTCATCAGGATCACAAATGAGAGAATAAAGCTTACATCATTCTTAACCATTTCTTACATCACTTTTAATACAACCTCAGAGTATAATATTTATTATTATAACATCGGAATGTAATCATATTATCAGAGTTATGAACAATTTAATTTAAAAGCAGAATATAAACATGTGATCAGAATTACAGTGGAAATAATTATCTATTCATGACATGATGAATCATTGATATGTAAATTTTGACAACAGATTATAAAACTTTCATTTATAAAGACATTTTATGAGATTTATAAATAAAGACTATTATCGCAGTGTAAAAGAATCCTCTCTGTGCCCACCAGGAGGAATCCACACACACGAGTCCGCTTTAGCATCCACCTGTCACCTGCAACAGGGGGAATAAAACCCTAAGTACTCAATTGTACTCAGCAAGACTTACCCGACAGGAGGAAAAAAAAGACTCGAATGATATGCAAGGCTATCTGGCTTGTGGGTTTATTGCATTTGCAGGAAGCATTACTGAACATGCGTCCTTATATTCGATTTTTATTAATAGCCGCATTGGTTCATTAGCTAACCATTCTATGTAAGCACTTGTGCTACTTTCAAGCAGGTGGTAAGCAATCAGATTTCTTTTTTCCATCTTTCATCTTTCATCTTCCAGTTCTTACTACGACGCTAGACCAAAAAACAAGCCGTACCAGATTGCCCAGCGATTCGTGAATCAATGCCCCCAGCTGGGTACCCCGAAAACACACACCCCACTTGTACCCAAGGCACAAGCAGGACCAACCCATCACCCTCCTGTCCTAGGGTCCTAGGTCCCCATCCAAACTAGGACTCCAAGCCCCCGCCCCTAAGTCTCGGACTCAGTGCGGTGCAAGGACCTCCTCCACCAAAAAGAAATCCTGGCAGTTGATCCGAAAAGAGCTAGAACCCACGATAAGAGAGCAACAAGTCTTCCAAGCGCCCATACACAAGTATGTGCTCGGGATAATAAATCTGTGACTTGCCTCGAGACATGCAACGGTCGATCCTTAACCGACACAGACAGGGAAAGCAGTGTAACCAAGCCATGCCCTGTATCCACAGCGACACAACCTCTTACACCCACCAATATCCAAACCATATCCCTGCCTGGTCACCATTTATCATTTCCACCATTTATATTTTCCAAGTGATAATAATACGGTAATATATTTTCCTATATCTCACGAGTGACAAGCAATCACTCGACTTATACCGGAGTCCTATAACATAGCATCCTACACGATCCTGTCACACTAATAAGACTCATAGGATAAAGATATATATGCAAGTGGGTTTCAATCAACTCCTTAAAACTTACTGCACAGATAGAATTTAAACTGAAAAAAGTAGGGGTTATGCACCGGGGCTTGCCTGGGTAAAATATAACCAAAAGTTAGTATTTGCATCTTTAGATCATCCACCATCATCTGAATAGAAAGCCCATTACATCATCTCCTAGAGAGAATACCATTACACCATCTTCGGATTCCCAATCATCCTTCAATTGATCAGTTGATCCATCATCATACCTATATGATATGCATTGATGCAAATGCATAGATGTAAATAATCAACGATAGCCAAAATGCTTAGAAACCCGATCACGCCTCACAAGCTAATGAGATAGCTCTAACGCCGGCCTACGTATCCATGTTGTCGAATAAGACGTCACTTTCCAACCAATGTTTTAGTTATACAAACCCAAGGCGTTTCTTTATCCCATTCTATCAATTTAATCTTTATTCGGAATAGGACATCATTATCTATCTTGCAATTTAATTATTCTGGAGCTACGAGAATTACAGTGAGTAGTTAATATTGCTAGGAACCTACTGTAAAAATTCCAGATCCAACACTATTATCGGTTTATCACAACAATTCCTACAAGTTCACATTTTAGCAATATTAAATATTTTAAAATAATTAGAGCAACCCTAGAAATATCTAAAATCTAGATGAACCAATTACACTAATAGCTAGATCCTGATTTTAGAAACCTGACACCTACATAATTTTAAATTAATTTTATAAGTTTATTTCTAAAACCAAATTAGCTAGAGGTTTTAGAAACTAATGAACCAGCAGCCACCGATCAGCCCAGTGGAGATCGGCGGCCCACGCGGTGGCGGCCCAGCAGGCGGGGCGCAAGCACGGCGCGAGCGGCCCAAGTGCGGTGGGTGCGACCCAACGCAGAAACGGGGCGTGAGCGGCCCAACCACACGCGGCCATAGGCTGGCCCAGCGCGCACAGACAGCAAGCCGACCCAATGCGGGGTGAACGCCCAGCAGAGCAGTCAGCGGCCTAGCAAATCACGGCAACAGCGTCGGCAGCCCAGCCAGGCACGGCAGGCCGGCCCAACAAGCTAGCCCACAGGGGAGAATCCAGCGACGACGACACTAAATTGCGAACAGGCCCCTGTACTTACTCTAAATCCACTAAGACCCTAATTGTAAACCTATGAGTCTAGCGCTTTTGCAAAAAGAACACTGTAAAAGGTGCTATTTATGCTTAAGTCCTTTTCTACCTTTCCATCATCCTCAAAGCAGAGCACGGAGCAGAGAAGACCATCCACCGGCCACATGAGCGGCTCACCGGTGGTGGTGCTGTCGCGGGTCAGCGCACGGAAGCATCAGCGGATCCGGCCGCACCCGTGGATGGCCACAGCACGGTCGGGCGGTGGCGGCCGCGGCGCATCGGCGGACAGCGCAGCCACGGTGGCCACGCGGCGGCGCAGCGTGCCGGGGCAAGGGAGCAGACACGATGGAGATGCGGCACAGGGAGGAAGAGGAGGGGACACCAGCGACCACGGGCACAGGTGACGGCGGCGTGCCACAGCGGAGCTGAGAGAGAGGGCGAGGCGAAGCTACGCGCGACCAAGATGATTGCTGTGGGGCAGCGGACCAGCGTGGGTCGGGAGCTCGCTCGCGGGGAAGGAAGAAGGAGGGGCACCGCTGGGATGGCCGGCACCGGCATGGATGGGGCACGGGAGGCAGGCCAATGTGACGTGGCGCTGCCACGGCGGTTCCCAGTGTGGACAGGAAGGCAGCGCAGGGAGCGAGGTGGAGACGCGTGCGGGCACCATGGAGCAGCGGCATGCAGAGGAGGTGGCATGGGGCTACGTGAAAGCTCTAGTTTGGTTTTGGTTAATTGATGAAACCCTAAGTGCTAACCTAGTTTATCAAGATGATTATGAGATAGGTAGCACTACTCCAAGTGATGAAGCAATGGCGAAGATCATGACAATGGTGATAGCATGGTGATGGTCAAATGCTTAAACTTGGAAAAGAAGAAAGAGAAAAACAAAAGGCTCAAGGCAAAGGTATAAAATGTAGGAGCCATTTTGTTTTAGTGATCAAGACACTTAGTGAGTGTGATCACATTTAGGATAGATAGCCGTACTATTAAGAGGAGTGAAACTTGTATCGGAATGCGGTTATCAAAGTGCCACTAGATGCTCTAACTCTTTGCATATGCATTTAGGATCTAGTGGAGTGCTAACACCCTTGAAAATGTTTGTGAAAATATGCTAACACTTGTGCACAAGGTGATACACTTGGTGGTGTTGGCACAACTTCAAAGGAGGTGGTGTTTGCAGGGTTGAGATGGGTTCAGCGCTTTCGGGAAAATGAAATGCCTATTTTCTATTGCGCCGGATGCAAAATTCTTGGTGGTTGGCACATTTGAGCAAGGGTGAAGAAGTTAGAGTTGAAATGGAGTTGGTCGAAATGATGCTGGCATCGGTCTACTGACCGGACGCTGGGTCACTCAGCGACCGGATGCTAAAAGGCTGCGTCCGGTCGAGCTATCAGACGGCACAGTGGCTAGGGTTGAGCACCGGACGCTGGTCTGCGTCCGATCAAGGTGGACCGGACGCGTCCGGTCGAAAAAATATGCCTCGGGGAGCTTACTGGAAACGACCGGACGCTGGGGCTTCAGCGTCCGGTCAGTTTTACCAGAGCGTCCGGTCAGCTTCGTAGCCGTTGAAATCTGACGAACAGCGTTTGAAGCTGGTGACGCGTGGTGTCCATCGGGCGACCGGACGCTGAGGGCCAACGTCCGGTCGGTATGACTGGAGCGTCCGGTCAGAGCGTGTTTTGCCCAGTGAAGGGGTACAACGGCTCTATTTGATGGGGGCTCTATTTATAGCCCCATGGCCGGCTCAAGGGAGGACTCTTGCACATTTTCATTGACATAGCAACCTTGTGAGCTTAGCCAAAGCCCTCCCACTCATCTCCATCATTGATCCATCATCATTGTGAGATTGGGAGAGAATCCAAGTGCATTGCTTGAGTGATTGCATCTAGAGGCACTTGGTATTCGTGTTGCGCTGCGGATTTCGCTTGTTTCTCTTGGTGGTTGCCACCACCTAGACGGTTGGAGCAGCGGTGGAGGATCGGCACGAGTTGGTGATTGTTCGTGGCCGTCTCCGGTGATTGTGAGGGGAGTTGTACCTTCCCCGGTGGAGCGCTGAAAGGTAACTCTAGTAAATTGCTCGTGTCATTGAGTTACCTCACTTGTGGGTCGGTTCTTGCGGTGTCCTATCGTGTGGACGAGGTTTGTGAAACACCTCTTAGCCGCCGAACCACCAAGTGTTGGTCGACACAACGGGGACGTAACGTGTTGGCAAGCACGTGAACCTCGGGAGAAAATCGATTGTCTCTTGTCTTTGGCATTCTCCCGGTGATTGGCTATATATTCATCTTGTGATTGGTTCATCCCCTTCACGTCGGTATAATCACTCTACTCACTCATTTACATTCTTGCAAACTAGTTGATACAAGCTCTTTAGTGTAATTAGAATTGAGAGCTTGCTTTATTATTTACATTCATCTAGTTGAGCTCTTTAGAGTAGCAAGGTTGAGAGCTCTTAGTGAGTAATTACATAGCAAGTTTGTGTGCCTAAGTAATCATTGCAACTAGAATTGTTGGATAGGTGGCTTGCAACCCTTGTAGAGCTAGAGCAAGTTTGCATTACGCTATTTGTCATACTAATCAAATTGCTCTAGTTGATTTGTAGATTTTTAAATAGGCTATTCACCCCCCTCTAGCCATATTAGGACCTTTCACTACGGTCGTCTCGGCCACAGGCGCGGGCGGTCGCGGCCCGACCGGGCGCTTAGCGCGCACACGTGAAGGGACAGCGATGGCGAGCGACTTCGGCGTGGCCACGGTGGTGCTGCAGGGCGCAACAGGACCGGGGAAGGAATGCGAGGCAGCCGCGGCGGCAGCGGAGCAGGTAGGGAGGTGCAGCGACTCCAGCGCGGGGACGGAGGACGCGCGTTGTGAGCACGAGCGCGCCTTCACGGGCAGTGGTCGGTGACGGAAGCGGTCTAGCGCAGAGACAAGCAGAGAGACCGAGGGAGCCAGCGAGCGGGACCACAGCTCCAGCGCAGGACCATGAGGTCAAGCGCGCGGGCGCGCGAGGGAAAACAGGCGGCAAGAAGGGAGGCGCAGGAGCTGGGGAGGGAGAGCAGGAACATGGGGTTACATGCTCTCGCACGGTGAGGGCCAGCACCGGGTGGACTTGGCGCTGCGGGGTAGCGAGCGATGCGGTACGGTCGGCGTGGCTACGCCGGTGCGCAGAGCGCGCATACGCGAGGGCAGGAGGCAAGGCCGACGACAGAAGCGTTGCGGCTGCTGCGGGGATAAGCACCACGAACTCGTCGCCTAGCGGATGGGCGGCCTCGATTCGACAGGAACGTGCCGTGGAGTACCAAGATAGGTCGGTACATCCATGGTGCAACACGGCAGCGGTAGAGGAAACGGCGGCATGGCGTCAATGTGAAAAGGACAGCAGAGGCAGAGAGCAAACAGAGGCAAGCAAGGAGACTCGTGTGGGTACGCCACCAATTTCAAGCACGCCAAAGGAAACAAGATGGGACGGCACAACGCAGACAGTAGTGGCGAGCGCAGGAAGGTGAGAGGACACGGCGTGGGCAGGGGCAGAACCATGTGCTCTCACTAAAATTCAGATACGGCTCAAGCGAGGGAGAGAAGATAGGAGCGCAGGCAAATCGACACGCCGGGATGCAGAGCCATGGAGGGAGACGAGACGGTGCATAATTGCAAAGCAAGTCGAGTACGCTGAAGCCGCTCCAGAAAAAGTAAACAAAGCTATTGCGTTCTCTCTCTCGTCAGTTCGTGCTTATCAAAATAAACTCGTGAGTAAATATATATATCGTTCTATTTATTAATAGATTTTATTTTATTTATAAAAGTTGCTTTTCATGGTTAATCTAACCGAACAAACCGTTCGCTAGGATCATCGCTCGACATTCCTAAATATCTTTACGCACGGAGTAATTTAACTTGGACGTTTATCTGAGTCCACCAAACTAAGTCACACGGGATTCGCTTATCGCATCAAGTATATTTTAAATCAAAAATTTCGAGAAACTTGTTTTCGAAAATTTTACTTAGGTCTAAATCACGGTGCTAAACGAGCTCGTAACACTAGGGTGTTACAATTAGGTTGCTAGAATTGTCCATTGCTGAAAAAGAGCTAAAAGGAGGCTATTTGGTCGTGTGCCCAGGTTGATGGAGACTTGCGATCCAAGCATGTTTGTGATGTGTAGCAAGGTTTAGGGCCCAGGTCCAAGGGAGGTGTTGGTTAGGGTTGTGGACTGTGGGGTGTTTTTTTTTATTTGAAAGGTTTCAGTTAGAATGACCATCGGGTCATGACACATGGTTTCTAACATGTCGCATGTAAATCATGTAATATAATGCGTCCGCCCTAATTACTCAATATTTTTAAAATCCAGGTCCTCACCTTTTTTCAGGCGTGTTTATAGTGTTTGATGGCGTACAAGCCACAATGCCACACGAAGATACACCGACTATCTGGCTTTATGCAGTAATTTTTCCCCCAAACACACCCTCTTGAGCAAGATGGGGGGCGGCCACTCACAGATAATAATCCCCTCTATGGCCTCGTTTACTGGTCTGAAACTTGGCTGAAACTGGCTGAAAAACACTGTTCTGGCTGAATTATTGTGAGAGAAAAACACCGTTCCGGCTGAAAAAAGAAGCCGAACAAACCGAATATGAGGTAAGCCGAACATGGCCTATATGTTGGATGAGTCTACAAACAAAAAAAATAGCTGAATAAACTCATCCACATTTTCTAATCTTGATAGTTAGTAAAATAATAATAATTAATAATATGTTATATTAGTACTTAGTAATTATGATGGTTAGATTAGTTTTGATGAGTATGCGTTGAAAATCTAGCTCTGGCGGGTTGTTTTGGTACAGTAAACAATATTTTAGTGCACATGTAAAATCCATAGCTAGCTCGAGCAGATTATTTTCTTTTAATGAGACCGGAGGGGCAAGTCCCTACTGATTAATATATATTTGTATGTATATAAACAAAACAAGAGAACTTTGAAGAGTATAGATTCGGGAACAAGAGAATGTAAAATAGAGAAGAGAATAGACTACCATGGCAGTTGTACCAAGTTGTTTATCATAGCACTCCTTCCGTCCAATAAATAAATTCCTAGGATTGTTTTAAGCTAAAATTTTGTAGAGTTTAATTAAATTTAAAGAAAAAGAGCACCAGGTTTTTGACGCGGTTCTGGGAAGGGGGTGAAGGACTGAAGGGTAATGCAAAGGACGGAGAATGGCAGGGCAGCTGAGCAGGGGCCGGTACATGAGCAGTTGAGTTGAGCACGCACGCCACGGAGGTGTGCGGTGGAGTCGTGGGCTGGCCACACGGGCCAGACGCCTCCTCGAGCCCACTGCATCGGCTCTTGGGCCTTGTATAGGCCGCTCATTAGGTCCGTGCCGATGCTTGGGCCGGGGGTCGGGTTGATAGGGTCACGGGGCTCTCGGTTCGTTTCGTTTCGTCCAGACCAGGGCCCTCGAAAGCCTCCGTCGTCGTTGCGCTGCATGTGAGAATGAGTGAGACGACGGTGGACGGACGGGGAAGACGCGCGCAAGCGATGGCTGCCGCGAGCAAGCGGACGAAACGTGTGTCGAGCAAGCGGCATCCATCCATCCATCCAAATGTCTACGTACAGCCTTAAATCGTTTCTTTCAAGGACGGAAAGTGACTTATACTGGCTAACTAGGACCTGACGCTGCTGATGAATCAATAATGAATTCATCTGAATATATAATACGAACCTGCAGTTTGTTACGAGTGGCTCGCACTCCCAGCGAATCGTCGCGCGTAGAGCTAGGAATTGGAGAACTGCACCTGCAGGTCTAGCATCGATCATGGAGGGTTGCATTGCAGGGGCTTCAATTCGTCGTTGTCAACCCTTTATCTTGTTTCAGTTCCTGATCGATCGATTCCTGAGCAATGTGTGGATTCCACTGTCTGAACCCGACAGTGCAAGTTGTCGTTGCCTTCTCTTTTTCTCTTCTAACCCTTTGGTGAAACAAAGGACGATGATGCATGCCAGAGTATCTTCAAGAATGCAGAGTACTGACCAACACAAACACAGCCTGAGCTAGTTTCTACTGCATGCCGATTGCCGACGTTCATCAGACAGAGCGAGCCTAAAACTTATTTTGCAGGTAGCTACTTGCATTGCTTAGGTGGGTTGCACAAGACAAGCAACCAGAGTTGCTGCCCTCATCGGATGGGTGCAATGTGTGCGTATGCTCGTGCGTCTGGATAAGACAGCGACACACCGCCGACGGCGAAGCAAATGCATCCGCAACCGCATCCACCTTTCCGTTTCCGCCGGGCTTTTTATTTCCAGCGAGGATGGGTGGTGTGGCTGCCGCTAACCAACGCTTCTTCTGCTACTAGGAGTAGCTTCCAGGTGAAAGCGATGCATGGCCGATCCCACATATAATCAGCGACACATCTTTCAAATAATTAAACAATCCATGTACGCACGCATCTCGCCTCACCTCATCATCGTCCGTCATGCGTGAAAATGCTTAGTACGTGTACTAACTCGTTCTAGAAGCCGGGATTGAATCATCCAATCCATCCACACCCTCCCATTATATTACGCTCTCAGTTTCAGGTTCTGCCTCCTGTCACTGCTACTTTTAGTCATATCAGGGATGATGGTGATGATGATCTGGCCTGCTTTGAAGCTCCTCAGGGACTAGTTTA
The DNA here is from genome assembly GCF_019320115.1 of Miscanthus floridulus. NCBI lineage: Eukaryota > Viridiplantae > Streptophyta > Magnoliopsida > Poales > Poaceae > Miscanthus > Miscanthus floridulus. Next base: position 143,212,360 of record NC_089582.1, read on the forward strand.
TGTTAGTGGCGAATCCTATAGGTGGATAGTTCTTGTTGGCATCCAGCATACGAGCGTTTTAATTTGCCTCTAGATTAATTACCGCCAGTGGTTGGAAAATGGAAATATGAATGGTTGATTGGTACCAGCAGGTGCAAATCAAAACAGTTTCTCGATGGATACCTTACTAGGCTGCAATTAGTAAAAAAAAATCCATGAGGGGATAAGCAGGCTGCTGAACAACACATGGAAGATGGAACCAAGAATAATATGGACATTCATCCGGTGCTGATTTTGTAACTACCCACCAGCTTATTATAATCAGCGCGTCACCGCCTCACCGAGCTAGATAAGCAAGGAATCCAGTGCAGAGAATCAGAACTCCGCCCTTTTTTCTTTATGCATGTTCTTTTTTTAATTCCCATTTCAGCACAGAGAACCTTATTACACAACGCATGTTGTTACAGAAGTGGTGACAGTGTTGCTACAACATCTTTAGTGCTAAAATGACGAGGACCTATCTTGACACAAAATCTTTCCAATCCGTCGTGTAGGGAGGCGCGACGTGGAGGGGGTCACGCGTCGCATCCTATGTAAAATCACCTAATGTATATAATTGCTATATATATATATATATATATATGTAAATTTGATAGTAGTAGTTGGAAAAAAAAATTATACTCTCTCCATCAAAAAATGGTAATAGTAATAAATAGTAGGAAAAGTCATATAGAATAGATTTTTACTATTAGTTTCTCTTATAATATTAATATAAAGTCGGCGGCTAAAAAACAACAATATCATCTTAGAGGCACTTTTAACACAAATTTATCTATGTAAGTGTCGGGGATCAATACGAAGGTATCCGAAAAGGATGAGCTAATGGTCATCAACATTGATTCATCCGAGCAGTCAAGAGCGCGACTACAGCTCCAACCGACCCTAAGACGCGCGGGCTCCGCCTCGCCCGACCTCTTAGGAAGGGCTTTGCCTCGCCCGACCCTGAGGCCACAATCTCCGAATCGCCCGACCTCTGGGGCGGGATCCGCCTCGTCCGACCCCGTGGGTGCGGGCTCCGTCTCGTCTGACCCCTTCGATTCGCACTCTGTCTTGTTCGACGGAGATCCATACCGCCGCCAACGACTCCAGGTCCAGGTGTATGGGCCTGAGTCAAGACTATGACATTAAGGAAGAGACTGGCACGTCTCGATGTAACTCGTGGCCATGACAGGCCATACTAGAGGGTTCACATCAAGAACAGCGTCAGGCGTGCTGGTGCTGTTCCGCCTAACCCTCGTACGAACGGTGACAGGCGCATCAGTTCACCACGACGTCTGCCAGGACGGGATGGAACGCCATGATCGGCAGACGACGCCTACGCGTGGTGCTAGTGATGGACAGGGCCGCGATGTGGAGCTGTCCTTGTTGACATCTATAGGGTCGGCGGGGCCCGCATGAAGAAGAAGAAGGACCCGGCGATCCTGAAGGCCTTCTCTCTCGTTCTTCTCCTTTTCCTCCGTTGTAACATGTGCTTTCCCTTGGCCTATAAAAGGAAAAGCAGGGCGTTCCCTTAAAAGGGGTCAATCTGATTAAAATCGATCAATCGAGATCAACACAAGAAGCAGGATACGAGCACTCGGCTGAGCAGCAATCGAGCTCTCAACACCCGTTCACTCCCATAACTAGAGACTTAGGATTCTTTCTCTCTCGACCGTTTGTACCCCTACTACAAACTTTCAGTGCTATTAACACGAGCAGTAGCGACGAACTGGACATAGGGATTTTCTGCTCGAACCAGTATAAACCTCGTGTCCTCTAAGCACACCATCCGAGTCAGACGCGCAATAATACAAATTTACTCGTCGATGGTAACTCGAGACACCGACAGTAAGTTTTACTGTGCTCTAAACTATTTTCCTTGGGTCTAATAGGGCTAGTGCCCGGACGGCCGGACGCAGCTACGATGCCTACACTTGCGGCGCATCGGATGCCTCCGTGCTCGCACAGATCCTACGCCAGCGATCGCGTCCGATAGCCCGCGACCCGTCTCGCGCCAGCGACTGCGTCCGGCCACACGCGACCCATCCCGCGCCTGAAACCCATCCTGGCTGCGCCCCCGCGTCAAGCCTGCCACGCTCCTCCCCTCTCACCACGACGCCATCCCCCGCCGCGCCCCTGTCCTCCGCCGCACCCCTTCTCCGTCCTAATGTCTCCTCTCCTCTGCAACATCCGTCCGACCATTGCAACATATGCAGTATACTCTTGAAATATACTTGTATACTTATTGCAACATCCAGATGAAACGGTTGCAACATGCATATGAAACAGCTGAAACATTTAGAATATACATTTGCAACATACGTCTAAAACAACTGAAACATGTGGAACATACACTTGAAACATACTCCCTCTGTCCCTAAACGTTTGTCACCACGATTTGCGTGCCAATAACTTTGACTCGATTTATAGAAAATACGTGCAACATTTCTATCTCCAAATAAAATTATTAAAAAACTAGATTTAAATATCTATCCAATGATACTAATTATGTATCATAAGTATTAATATTTTTTTAATATATATTTAGTCAAAGTTGTTTCTTGGAAGCGAAAACGACAGACATTTAGGGACAGAGGGAGTACGTGTGTAGCTATTGCAACATATGCAACACCAGATCATTTTGTAACATCCAGATAAAACACATGAAACATACAGATGAAACATACATCTAAAACGCGTGAAACATACGATTGCAAAAGGCTCGTCGACACGGAGTTCGATGCGACATAGTGACGCAGAGGGCGGTGCTAGTCTAGGCGTGAGGCACGGGCCTCGATGGTCGCAGCAGGTAGATGATGCGCGCGGCTGCGAAGGGTGGCACTAGACCAGGTGAGAGGCGCGATTCCAAGCACGAGGCCCGGTGGAGGCGGTGAATCCGCGTCGGCTGGGTCGCACAATGGGAGGGAACGAGCATCGTGGGTATGAGCGAGCGACGCGAGGCGTCGTTACCACTTTTGGATGGAGGGAGTACCTCCCAAGAGCGACGCTATCTTGACACAAACCTTCCCAATCTGTTTATCTGTTTCTTCACATCCACATCAGGGAATAACGCAAGTTGGATGAGTACGACCTCCGACGTACCTGGTCAGTCTTCTCCCCACAAACAAAAAACGTTTTCAACGTACACAAAATTCCAACCGAGGAGGAGCTGCAAAGATGCCTGCACCACTACATATTCATATGGCTGCCAATGCTCTGTCTCTAGCTCATCCCATTTTCATGGCTTATTCATTCATTTATTTATTTACAAGGGTGCCGACGTGCCGTAGCGTATTATATCTTTGGAGTTTAGCCTAAAGGAAAGGGACAATTGTTCAGAGTAAAGTAATAACTAATAAGCGTGGCAGGAATTGGCAGCGGATTTCGGATGAGATTTGCAGCTGGTTTTTCTCACGCTGGGCTGCTATGATCCAAACCTCGGGTGATCTCTGTCCACCGATCTGCTTCGCGAATTGAATCAGGATAGCTACGCGACACTGCTGCGATGGAATCATTGAGGGCTTCAGATGAGCCGTGCGCAGGTTATGAGTCACAACTTCAGAACAAGGATTTACCTTTTCAGAAACTCCGTCTGAACTCAACTTTTGCTATAACAAAGGAATAATCTCTGACAATCTTCAGCTCACGAGTCACACCTTCAGAAACAAAGGATCTCCCTTTTCAGAAACTGCATATATACGACGCACGTTCAACTTGAGCCCATGGATTTGCCTGGAATGTAAAATTCGCGCGAAATCCAAGACAGACATGCAATAATATAAATTTATTCGTCGGTGGTAACTCGAGACATCGATAGTTGGCGCGCGTAGGGACCTTTTGCGCATCTCGACATCCACTTCCGGTCTCGGATGGCCAGTAACGGCGTCAGCTGGTCCCGGGCTCGCACGTGCGTTTCGGGAACCTAGACTTCATCATTACGACGGAGGGAGGGTTGGCGCGGGCTCCCGCCGCCGTCCAACCTCTCCACCCCACCGGCCTCGACGTGATCGCTGAGGCGCTTGAGGAGCTACAGCTGCGCGCACCAGAGGCCCGCGTCCTCGGGAGTGACCAGCTCCTCGGCTTCGACTACGGGAGGTTAGAGCACCAGCTCAGCGCCTTCCTGGGAGCCCGACCGTCCCGGGAGCCGCTCTCCCCGGAATACCTCACCCAGAGCGCCCCGACAGCACCACCTCACCTTCTCGTTCGCCAACGTCATGATGCAGCTTGCCCGAAGAGAGCCGCTCTCCCCGGAATACCTCATCCGGAGCGCCCTGACAGCACTCCCGTCCGGTCTCCGCAACACCGCAGAGACCGTTGGCCACCTTGTGGCGCAACGCACGCCTCCATCCCCCGCGAACGACAAGTTCGTGGGGATGACCGAATATGTCGCGGAATCTTTCCATGACCTCCTCGCGGGAGAATCGGGGTCACCCTATGACTCTGACTCCAGCAGGAGGAGCCATCACCCTTCTCGTGAATGTTTCGTCGCAGGTACCCTCGAGAGACACGTCGAAAGCAACCATGAGGGAGAGGCTACCCAACGAACGACCTCAACGACGAGGTTGAGAGGGATGCAGGGGCCTCACCTAGCCTGCGGGTGGAGCAGCTAAAGGCTCGGCACCAAGGGCTCGAGGAAGCACGACTCCAGCTCGAGCAGGAACACGCGAAGCTCGAGCGCCATGGAGACGGCGGGTGTGCGCGCGCCGTGGCCCGCGATGTGAACCGGAGGATCATTGAGGACGATGAAGCCCTCTCACACTTTACCCAGGCAAGCCAGAACATCGCTGCTGAGGCAGCCTTGCTTCGAGGGCTTCCGGGGCCCGCGACGCCCGAGGATCGCCGGGCCCATCGTGAGATTCGCACACTGCTCGAGCGTGTGGCGGCACAATAGGCTGAGAGCTCGCTGTCCCGATGACGCGAGATCGATGCCTGCCAGCGCGCGCCCTTAGAGCGACCCAACATGGACGTGTCAGTCCACCAGGCGCAGCGAGACGACAGGCCACGCACCACGGTCCCGGTGCACGAGCGTCTCGGCCGCAACCGTGACGCACGCGACACCCTCGATGCCCGCCGGTGTGCCCGCGGCAACATGAAGGAGGGGCCAGCTATGGCTACCACCCTCGTCGTGGCGGACACTACGACAGCGACGAGGACCTAAGCCCGAGCCCCGACTTGCTGGGACCTCAGGTGATGAGGACATCACTCCTTTGGATGTACCAGCTGATCCTCCAACCGTCATGTAAGGTCCAATGACCCGGGCTCGAATGCGTCAACTCAATTTACAGGTGAGCTCGTTCTTAAGCGATCCTTTTCATACTTTTGAGAATAGACTACTACCTAATGATGTTATCTTGCTTAGGAACATTGGAGAGGGTCAAGAGGGACTAAGAGGACGTGGAGGAGGTGATGATGACCAGCAAGGATGTCCAACACAAGCCGGAGGCCCAGTCCAACACGAATTCGAGTCTGCCTCGGCCTCCAGGACCAGTCTGCCTTAAACTGGTCGTCCAGGACGCATCCGGACTCCGTTTTCGATGATCCACATATGGATGGAAAGCTAATTTGATAAGGAAGCCAATCCAAGTGGTTTCACATCAAAAGCTGTTCGGAATCAACGGGAATCGTCGAAACAAGTCAGCGTCCAGAATCTGCCAGGGTGCTGCGACACCGTCTTTTGGTCCGTTGGACCATGTATCGAGTTTGGGCCCATTAGGGGCGCGTCCAGGGGTCTTGCACGACCCTAGAGTCTTCATAAACAGCCGCCACCCCTCCATTAGGGTTTGGGTTTTGCTTAAATTATTCTGTCAAGAACAGTTTCGCCGTTCATCGGTTTGTGAGACCCCAACTCGTGAGATTAATCATACATCTACAATTTAGTTGCGATCTTTCTTGTTCTTGCTTGTGTTCTTCGTTGCGCAGGCAGGGATTAGCCTTCTTGGCGAGGTCAACCTGGTCCATGACTCGGTTGATAACCAGAGGAGCTGTGGTGCTAAGATTGCAGGGTTCGATCTTTCGATCTGAAGCCGGACCGGTGTGTCATTCTCCGCCACAACGATAGTTACCATCATCTGACGGAAGATCAGGATCCCCGTTCCCATTAAGTGGTAATCAGAGCTAAGGTATACCGTCAGGTTCACTTTTTATTCCCTAGTTTGAGTGTTTCGTATTCGTCCCATAGTCCAGTGCCATACTCATTTTTTCCTATCTTAGAACCTTCCGCGCCATAGCCTTTGCATATTTCAGTTTCAGAGTCCGTCGTGTTGAGTTTGTGTCCTGGTCGAGGTCTTGTTGCTGGTTAGGTCATGTTAGAGTCCAGTTCGTGTGTTTTCCCCCATCGTTTCCATCAAATCTTGGTTGTTGTGACCAATTTTGCACACATTATTCCCGTTTTGTCCTCTAATTCGGAGCCAATTCTTAAAACTGGTCCAGTTTTCGCATACGAACTCCGTTTTCAACGTTCCATATATGCAAATCGATCAGAAAAAATTTCGGATCCGTCCATCAACCGCTTTCTCAGGGTTCGGAATTTTTAGATTGGCCAAAAAGTGGTCACAAGATCCTCGTTTCGTGGTCACAAGGTTTTTGTCAATTTTCATCCAGTTTTCTAAAAATTCCACAGGCCACGTCTTACACTTGTTTGAGCTCATATTTTCTGTGGTTACTGCTTTTGTGCTCCTAAGTAAAGGAAAAATATCAAAAAAATAAAATAAAAAAGTCGAAATTTCCCAAAAAAACAACGACAGCCCAAAAAATAAAAAAAAAGAGAGGGACAAAAGAGAAACAATATCTAGAGGAGCACATAGAGAAGCCCAAAGTGAGCTGTGTTTGCGTGTGCTGTCTGGTTCCTTATTTGTGTTGCTGTTTCCATTCACCATACTTGTTTTTCTCATACCTATCACCTTGCTATCCACCATACTTTTGTCACAACCTGGTACTTGTAACACTTTAGACTAGCAACGAGAACAAGTACTTTGGACTATAATTCAGCATTACTTTCTGTTAGTGACTTGTGTGCCAAATATACATATTACTCTTTGTTTGCCTTCCAAGCTCCACAAATTCTTCAGATCAGTACAGACAAAGGGCCTTGCAATCTCGGTACCACTACCTCACAGGTATCACGAACCAACCGCCGGTTGTACCGCCCACTGCTTGCGTTGGTAAGAACTTAGTAAGAGCTTGGTAAGACGCTTCCACTTGCTATGAAAAGTGACACCACTACAACCACGTAGTCATTTGATAGGGATAACTTTCACCTGTTTGTTCCTGTTTTTGTGTTTTCAATGGCAGGAGGTGAACAGACTGCAGATAACAATCCTAAGGGTTTCAGCGAGTGTGTTAGCCAAGAGCAACTATAAGCTATTGTAGAGGATGCCCAAAAAAGGATGAATGAGGCCATCAGGAAGGCTGTCACTGACGCACTTATTGAACTCAACATTGGCAATAGCATGGAGAGATTGCACAAGCGAATTTCCACGCTAACCGACAAGGTTACTGAGTTGGAAACCTTTGTGGCGGGCAACAACGACGTTTTCGGCAGCAACACCGATGGTCAAGACACGGTGCATGATGCCGCTGGAAACATAGGTCGAGCAGCTATCCGACAAGAGAGATTACGGCAACGTCTTCGCCGCAACACGACAGGTATGGGTGGTGTCCACCACCACCACTGTCAAGGTAATAATCACCGTGTGCCCGATGATCCTTATGCTAAGATTAAGTTCACAATACCATCTTTTTCGGGTCATTATGATGCTGAGAGATATCATGATTGGGAGATGACGGTAGAACAAAAGTTTAGTGCCCACCTTGTACCTGAGCAGCATAGAGTTAGACAAGCAACTAGTGAGTTTAAGGATTTTGCCATTATTTGGTGGAATGGGCTAGCTGCACAGGATGCTTTACCTGGTACATAGGAAGAACTTAAGGTAGCTATACGTGATCGTTTTTATAACAGAACCGACCAATTATACGAGATTAAGTAAGAAAATCTTCTACCGAAGCAGATAATTTAGCGAACTTAAGCCCATATAACCCGGTAGTCCGTGAAACCACAAAGGATTTCAAACCAATCGACATACAACCCAAGATCGTACAAGTTTAGCAAGGACCGTCACACATTACATAAAGTTCACAACGATAGTGGATACACCAGAGTTTAGAACATAAAATTATTACAAACCAAGTTCAACAGAAATAGCGGAAGTAAATCGTTTTAAAGCCACACACACACTTTTAGTTCAGATATAGTGCCAGTAGGTAGTCATCTCCAACAAAAGCATCAGATGAGAGATACGGAGTGACCAATTGCCCTTGGTCCTAGTTGTCACCCATCGCCGGATACAGGCAGTAAATGCAATAGCCGTAGTACATTTGACCATCTGCAACAACAATAGGAACAACGCCCTGAGTACGAGAAGGTACTCAGCTAGACTTACCCGTCTTAAACCAAAATAAAGCGACACCAAGGATTATGCAAGGCTTTCTTTAGTGGACTAACTGACTTGTTTGCGAAAAGCATAAGCTATCTTGAAAACATCATTTTAAATACTTTGCATCCTCTTTTATTATAACCTATTCATCTAGGTAAGCACCTGTACTATAGCAATCACAGGTTTAACCGTTAACATCCAGTTACCGATTTAGCTTTAGCATGTCCATACCATCCAGATAACCATCATTGTTCCATAATAATTACTACGATGCCGTAGCTCGAGTCAAGTGCTCACTATCCAGGAGCGATGGCGATTCGAATCGATTCCTAACCAGCTGGTGATTTATTCCTCACACAAACCACACCCACCGATCAAGTGAGCTACAGATCACCAATGACACTTTTTAGGTAGCCGTGGGACAATCTGGAGCCGCAGTACCCAGGGACCGCCCGACTGCTAGGAATCAGGTCACACCTGCCCTTGGGCTCACACTTCGCGCCCCTGTCATACCCCCATCAGCACCAATATGCGCACTCGTGTAGATCCCGGCCCGAAATGTGCCACTAGCTTCGCGGTCGAAAGGTACTTTATTTGGCCAGCTAAATGTGAGGCATGCGTTCAACATGACAAGAGGGACGAGCAACGATCGGTCCTTAATCGACACAGACAGAAACTAACAGCACCCCAGAACCCTGTCTGGTTGCCTCCAACTTTCCCGCCCGGTCTCCAGTTTTCCATCACATATGGTTAATTCCAGGATATTATTCTTTCCATAGCAAATTTCTTCCAGTAACCACCTATAATGTAGGTGATCGGGTATCACCGATCGCTACCGATCTAAGCAAGGCTAAGCAGTTATTCGATCCTGACCTAAAAGGGAAAAGGTAATAAGGTGGGCAAGGATAGTAATAAATGCATCAATGGTTTCAATCAACTCCTACAACTTAATGCAACAATATATCAACTCATATATATAGAAAGAATTGCTTTTATAAAGTAGGAGACTTAAAATGCTCCGGGGCTTGCCTCGTTCGAACGAACTAGGTTGGTGATCCACGCACTCCGGCAAGTCCTCTCCTTGCTCCTCTTCCTCTGGCACCTCCTGTGCCTGGACTTCTTGTGGATCTGCCCCGGTCTGCTCTTCCTGAACTGCTACTAGCAACTCCTCCTGTGATCCTGTATGATGCAGATGTATAAGTGCTAATGCATAGGTGCATCGGAGAGATGACCTGTAATGATCATGATATATGCAATGTAGACGAACATGTTTAACTGAATTGTACATAGTAGTAGCAACGCTCTTCTACAAGGTAGTCAACATCATCCAAGAACATGTACTATTATCTACTACGAAAACCACTGTACTAACATGCCAAATCACCACGACAACTAAGATGCTTTAAAGATACACCAAATTGAACATTATTAACTAACTCGCATTAAAGAAGATATTTTTATTTTATTTTAAACTCGGGCTACAACAGCAACATACATTTCTGGTGTTCATAAAAATCTGAGAAAATTACAGTAGTCTAGTACTACTCTAAGTAGACTACCATAAAATTTTCATGGCATTTGGATAACTAAAATAGCCTACACAAAAATGACAAGGCATAAATGCTTAAAAGGGCATAAATAGGAAACCTTAGTTAAAAGTGTCAAACAACATATTTCATATTTTTCCTAGTATCATTCTAGCATAAGAATAGCACTCACCAAATTTTACCTTTACTGGATCTATAGAAAAATTATGAAAATTCACACAAGTATTAATCAATGATAAAAGTAAAATCTCTAACTCAAAAACCATACATGCAATGACTCTCAAATTTTACCAGAGCTTCTACTAAGCAAGACTAGCATACCCACAAAATTTCATAATTTTTGGACCACAGAAACTCAAGATAAAATTCAAACAAGTTTGCATGCATCTAAAAATACATTTCAAGTTCCTATTTAATTCATCCAAAAATTATACTATAAGTGCTGATGTTATATTTTTCTTAAATACTAGACTCCACTCAGATCCTAATAAAATTGGACTCACTCAAATTGGATCTACCAAACTTGAGATACAATTTTTACAAAATGCATTCAAAAACTGAACAAATGAGCTATCCTATTGGGTCTGAGTCACTGACGGTCGGGACCCACACGTCAGCGACAAGAAAACAGGGGATGGCTCACTCGACGGCGCGGCAACGGCAAAACTCACCGGCGGTGGCCTCTCCAGCGAAACCAAAGGCACCAGCGTGCTCTACGCGCTGAGACGACTCGATTGGAGCTACCGGCAAGGCCTAAGATCTAGCGGAGGTGGCTCGTCGCCGGTGATGGCGGCACGACAGTGCTCTGGTGCAAGGCGCCAACGACGGTGAGCTCCCAATGTCACTACCGAGCCGGGTACAAGCTACACGGGGTCACCACAGAGCTAACTACGTAGAGAAAGGAAGACAAGAAGGGCTCGGTGGGGGTTGACCGCGGCGAGGTCCGCTCCGGCGAGGTGCGGCCATGGAAACGGTGGCGGAAAAACGGCCAATGTGCCCTTACCGAAACCCAAACGGTGCAGCCTAGGGGTGGAGGAGGTAGAGGAGAACACGGCGGCATGGTGATGAAGATGTAGTGAGCGATTTTGCGACGGCGAGCAAGAGCGAGCTCGCCGGAGTTGCTGCGGCTGCTGCTGCGGAGCTGCGAGTGAGCGGAGAAGGCGAATGAAAATGAAAAACGAGCGGGTGAACGGGTAGGGCAGGCGCGCGGGGGATTAAGGCGAGGCCAGCGGCGCTAGAACGGCCGCTGCGCGTGGCCTGCACGAGCAGAAGACCGGCGATGCGCGGCATCCAGGCGGCGGTGTTCTTCTAAACCGGTCGGGTACTGTAGCCACGATTCAGTGACAAAGAGCTGACTGACAGCGCCAATTTGTGATGCTCTATCTCCTAATCCGTTGATACTTAGCGAAAACAGTATAAATGAAAGTTATAGCTCTAAGTACCAGCTACAAATTATGTTAAAGGACCAAGACCTAGATCTCACTGGATCACAAGTTATATCAAGCCAAAGTGGAGTACATGAAACTGGAATTTGATTTCTGACTTAGAAAATTCTAAGTGTTGAATCAGCCCCACAAATCTGACTTGTGGGACCATTTAGAGCATGTTGTGCACATTTTCATGAGTTGGTCATAAAACAACTTTTGATCCTTATAAAATTCGCTACAACTTTGCTTTAGGTTGCTCAGACATGCATAGACTCTAAGTTATACTTTTTAAACAGTCAAACTAAAGAGTTTAGGAGCCAAAACAAGTCAAACCACTATTTGAAAACTTAATTAGGCAAAATGGTCAACATGAACATTGTTCCTAATGACTTTATAAGCCTAGCTAAGGAGTTTGAAAATATATTTAGCCATACCACACATTGGTCACACAAGAATCAAGCATAGAATGCACTGAAACGATGAAAAACAATTGAAATGTTACATTTGTTTCATAGTCATGTTTCACATGTTTCACGTGATATAAGCTCATGAATGGATGAATGATGCTCATGTTCATGGAATGCAAGTGCAATTATGTAAGCATAACACCAGGGGTGTTATAGTTTTGTTCTTCCTTATCATAGAGACTTGCGTAAGAAATTGATGCGTTTAGAACAAGGAGATAAATCTGTACAAGATTACTATGGTGAGCTCCAAAAGGGATTGATGCGCTGTAGTGTTGTAGAGGGAAACGAAGATGCCATTTGTCATTTTTATTCTGGTTTGAGGCGTGACATTCAGGACATTATTGATTATAAAGAATTTAACACTGTCAACCAGTTGTTTCAGTTTGCTATGCTTGCAGAAAAGGAATTGCAGGGGCGTGAACAGCAGGGCAAGAGCAAGGTTAGCACCAGCACATACACGCCACGCTCGGCACCATCTTCGGGGCTGACCAAGCCAACCACTTTTCGGACGCCTCCACCAGCGAGCAAGTGACCAACAGCCTCTGGAGTTTCCGCTACACCTAAGACACCTCCCGCACGACCTTCAGATTCAGGTAAAAATTCTTTGCAGGTGCCTACCAAGAGTTCCTCATCCGTTGCATCGACGAGACGCACTTCGGGTATTCAGTGCCACCGCTGCCATGGCATTGGCCATGTGCAGAAGGACTGCCCAAGTCAGCGGGCATATATTGCTACAGAAGATGGTTACATCAGCACCTCTGACATTGAGGATGAAGAAGACCAAGATGCAGATGAGGAGGATGGCGAAGTCCTTGGTGACGAGGCCATGACGTCCTATAGGAGCATTATTGTACAGCGGGTGCTCAGCTCACAAGTCCAGCAACCTGAGAAGCTACAACGTCATAACTTGTTCTAGATTTTCTTCGTCATCAGCGACCGTCGAGCACGTGTCATTATTGATGGAGGTAGCTGCAACAATTTGGTGAGTTCTGATTTGGTCAAGAAGCTTAGCTTGACCACACGCCCACACCCACGTCCATATCATATTCAGTGGCTAAATGATTCTGGTAAAGCAAAGGTAACACAAACTTGCATAGTTTCATTTTCTATTGGTTCTTATGCTGATTCTGTTGATTGAGATGTGGTACCTATGCAAGCTTGTTCACTTTTATTGGGTCGTCCTTGGGAACATGATAATGATGCTACACACCATGGTAGAAGTAATAAATACACTTTTGTGCATAAAGGAAAGAAAATTACTTTGGTACCTTTGACCCCTGCTCAAATTGTACAAGCTGATAGAGAACGCACTGCTAGTTTGAATGATGTTCAATCTGAAATTTAGCAAGTTGCTAATTCTATTTTCCCACCTAAAAAGGATAAGTCTACATCTATTTCTAAGGCTGAGGGGATTAAATTGAAGGGTGGTGTTATGCTTGCAACAAAATGTGACTTTGCTGAAATTTCTGATGATGATATTTGCTATGCTTTGGTATGCAAACGAGCTATGTTTTCACTTGATGATATTATTAGCTCGGTACCTCCTGCTATCACTAACCTTTTATAGGAGTATGAGGACATTTTTCTAGCTGAGATACCCTCGGGGCTGCCACCTATGAGAGGGATAGAGCATCAAATCGATTTGATTCCGGGAGCGACCTTGCCCAACCGAGCTGCATATCGAACCAATCCTAAGGAGACTAAGGAAATTCAGCATCAAGTCCAAGACCTTTTGGACCATGGGTATGTACGTGAAAGCCTTAGTCCTTGTGCCGTTTCTGTACTTTTGGTTCCTAAGAAAGATGGAAGTTGGCGTATGTGTGTTGATTATAGAGCCATCAATAATATTACTATTCGGTATCGTCATCCTATTCCTAGGCTAGACGACATGCTTGATGAGTTGTGTGGTTCTATAATTTTTACTAAGATTGACTTGCGAAGTGGCTACCACCAGATTAGAATGAAACTTGGAGATGAATGGAAAACTGCATTTAAAACCAAATTCAGGTTGTATGAGTGGTTAGTTATGCCTTTTGGTCTGACAAATGCACCTAGCACTTTCATGCGCTTAATGAATGAGGTTTTAAGAGTTTTTATTGGTCATTTTGTGGTAGTTTACTTTGATGATATATTGATTTATAGCAAGTCTTTTGATGAACATATGGATCACTTACGTGCCGTTTTTAATGCCTTACGTGATGCACGTTTATTTGGTAACCTTGAGAAGTGCATCTTTTGCACGGATCGAGTTTCTTTTCTTGGCTATGTTGTAACTCCACAGGGAATTGAGGTGGACGAGATGAAAATTGAAGCCATAAAGAGCTGGCCGGTTCCCCAAACCGTCACACAGGTGAGGAGTTTTCTTGGTCTTGCAGGATTCTACCGCCGCTTCATCAAAGATTTCAGCACCATTGCTGCCCCATTGCATGAGTTGACGAAGAAAGGAGTGGTGTTTCATTGGGGAGAGGCACATGAGGAGTCCTTTGACACTTTGAAGGACAAGCTTACACATGCACCATTGCTGCAACTTCCAAATTTTGGTAAGACTTTTGAGCTAGAATGTGATGCTAGTGGAGTTGGCATTGGTGGTGTTTTGATGCAAGATGGTAAACCTGTTGCTTACTTTAGTGAAAAATTACATGGTTATATTCTTATTTATTCCACGTATGATAAAGAATTGTATGCACTTGTCCATTCTTTAGAGATGTGGCATCATTATTTGTGGCCTAAAGAATTTGTTATTCATTCTGATCATGAATCGCTTAAGTATCTTCGCTCTCAAAATAATCTGAATCGTAGGCATGCTAAATGGGTTGAATTTATTGAGTCTTTTCCTTATATTATCAAACACAAGAAATGGAAGGATAATGTGATTGCTGATGCTTTGTCTAGAAGATATACATTGCTGTCTCAACTTGATTGCCGAATTTTTGGTCTTCAATCCATTAAAGAACAATATGCCCTTGATCCTGATTTTAAGGATGTGTTGCTTAATTGTAGAGAGGGACGCACATGGAATAAGTTTATGATCAGTGATGGGTTTTTGTTTAGAGCTAACCGCCTATGCATTCCAATTGGTTCCGTTCGTCTTTTGTTATTGCAGGAGGCACATGGAGGCGGATTGATAGGACATTTTGATGCCAAGAAGACAGAGGAGGTGCTGTCCACACACTTCTTTTGGCCTAGGATGAGGTGTGATGTGGAGTGGTACGTGGCTCGGTGTGCCACATGTCAAAAAGCTAAGTCGCGATTGAACCCACATGGTTTGTATATGCCTCTTCCAGTTCCTTCTACTCCTTGGGCAGATATATCTATGGATTTTGTGTTGGGATTGCCAAGGACTAAGAGGGGGAGGGATAGTATTTTTGTGGTGGTTGATCGTTTTTCTAAGATGGCACATTTTATTCCTTGTCATAAGAGCGACGATGCTATTCATATTGCTGACCTTTTCTTTCAAGAAATTGTTCGCTTGCATGGTATGCCTTCTACTATTGTTTCAGATCGTGATGCAAAATTCTTGAGTCATTTTTGGCGCACGTTGTGGAATAAATTGGGGACCAAGCTGCTGTTTTCTACAACATGTCATCCCCAAACTGATGGGCAAACTGAGGTTGTGAATCGAACATTATCCACCATGTTGAGAGCCATTTTGAAGCGCAATTTGAAGATGTGGGAAGAGTGTTTGCCGCATGTGGAGTTTGCATATAACAGGGCGGAACATTCCACTACCAAGGTAAGTCCTTTTCAGGTAGTGTATGGTTTTAACCCCCGTGCTCCTATTGATCTTTTGCCTTTACCTACCACTGAGAGAATACATAGTGATGCTAGAGAGCGTGCTGATTTTATTCGTAATTTGCATTAAACAACTAAAGCAAATATTGAAAGCATGAATGAAAAGTATAGAATTGCTGGTAGTAAAGGTAGAAAAGATATTAAACTTGAACCGGGTGATTTGGTTTGGTTACATTTAAGAAAAGATAGATTTCCTAAGCTACGTAAGTCTAAATTAATGCCAAGAGCAGCTGGTCCTTATAAGATTATTGAGAAAATAAATGATAATGCATACAAACTAGAGTTGCCACCCGAGTTCGGGGTTAGTCCCACATTTAACATTGTAGATTTGAAACCTTATTTGGGAGAAGAAGATGAGCTTGAGTCGAGGACGACTCCAATTCAAGAGGGGGAGGATGATGAGGACATCACTCCTTTGGATGTACCAGCTGATCCTCCAATCGTCATGCAAGGTCCAATGACCCGGGCTCGAATGCGTCAACTCAATTTACAGGTGAGCTCGTTCTTAAGCGATCCTTTTCATACTTTTGAGAATAGACTACTACCTAATGATGTTATCTTGCTTAGGAACATTGGAGAGGGTCAAGAGGGACTAAGAGGACATGGAGGAGGTGATGATGACCAGCAAGGACGTCCAACACAAGCCGGAGGCCCAGTCCAACACGAATTCGAGTCTACCTCGGCCTCCAGGACCAGTCTGTCTTAAACTGGTCGTCCAAGACGCATCCGGACTCAGTTTTCGATGATCCACATATGGATGGAAAGCTAATTTGATAAGGAAGCCAATCCAAGTGGTTTCACATCAAAAGCTGTTCGGAATCAACGGGAATCGTCGAAATAAGTCAGCGTCCAGAATCTGCCAGGGTGCTGCGACACCGTCTTTTGGTCTGTTGGACCATGTATCGAGTTTGGGCCCATTAGGGGCGCTGAAGGGTCGAGATGGCGGACTAGAGGGGGGGGTGAATAGTCTTTTCTAAAATTAATCGCGTCGGCTAACCGATATAAGTGCGGAATAAAAACAATCGGTCTAGCCAAGACTACACCCCTCTATATATGTTCACTAGCACCTTGCAAAGATACTAATTATGCAACTAAGGTGCCGGGCTAGCTAGAGCTCTCCTAACCAATTCTAGGAGCAAGGTCACACAAACCTATGCCACTAGTACTTTAAGCAACAAGGGAGCTCCTACACATGCTAGTAAGCAAAAGCACAAAGCCAACTAAGCTCACTAGCAAAGCTCAATAACAAGGCAACCAATGCCTAATTAGAGAGCGCACATACTTAGCTACACAAACTAAGCAATGTGACTAACAAGGTTACTAAAACCAAATTAGCCACTCAAGGGAGCTACTTCTATGCTACACAAGCTAGAAGGTAACTAGTGAGCTACACAAGCTAACTAATTACAAGAGCAACTACACAAGCACAATGTATGTGAAAGTAATTACAAGCTTGTGAAAGGGGGTTGCAAACCAACGGGAAGAACAAAGTTGACACGATGATTTTTCTCCCGAGGTTCACGTGTTTGCCAACACGCTAGTCCCCGTTGAGACAAGCTTCAAGGTTGCCGCCGGTCCTCTTGCTAGTGGTGACTCACAAGTCACACTCTCCCACGTGGAGTGCTTACCACAAGCTCTAGCACTTGACCCGGCCGGACCACTTGTCGCCCTTCGCGTCTCGCTTTACTAGAGTTGCTCTTCACGGCTCCCGTGGGGCGAGCACAATGCCCCTCACAAAGCTCTTCTCCGGAGCACCGCACAAACTTCTTGCGGGCTTCGACGGAGACCACCACCAAGCCGTTTAGGAGGTGGCAACCTCCAAGAGTAACAAGCACCACCGGCTTGCAACTCGATCACCTAGTGCCACTCGATGCAACCTCACGATGCAATCGCACTAGAATCGCTCACTCACACAATCGAATGATCACTATCAAGTATATGTGTGATGGAGGGCTCCCAAGCACTCACAAGCATGGACACTAAGTCCCTTGAGGTGCTCAACACCAGCCATGGCCGAGGGCCACTTCTATTTATAGCCCCAAGGGCTAAACTAGCCGTTACCCCTTCACTGGGCAACGGTCGGGACGACCGGACGCTCCGGTCGAGTTGACCGGACGCTGGACCTCAGCGTCCGGTCGCTCGCAGATGACCACGTGTCCCGATTCCAACGGTCACTTGACCTGACCGGACGCAGCAGCTTCAATTGACCGGACGCTGGACCCTCAGCGTCCGGTCGTTTCCAGTAAGCTCCCGAGCATGACCGGACGCGTCCGGTCGAACGTGATCGGACGTAGCCTAGCGTCCGGTGCTTAACCCTAAGCGCTGTGCCGACCGACAGCCTGACCGGACGAACTACTTCAGCGTCCGGTCGTTTCGGACTCAGCGTCCGGTCACTGTCCAGCTACTGCTACACTCCACGTCAGCACAACCGGACGCAGCCTGCCAGCGTCCGATGCATTCAGATCCAGCGTCCGGTCAGTTGACCGACGCCAGCATCTTCTCCATTCTCTTCACCCTTGCTCAAGTGTGCTAACCACAAGAATTTGCATCCGGCGCAATAGAAAATAGGCATCCCATTTTCCCGAAAGCGCCTTTGTAAATGTGCCAACACCACCAAGTGTACACCATCATGTGTATGTGTATTAGCATTTTCACAATCATTTCCCAAAGGATGTTAGCCACTCAACTTGCCACGCCACTCGATCCTAGCGACAATGCAAAGTTAGATCACTCGAGTGGCACTAGATGACCGATATGCAAACAAGTTTGCTCCTCTTGATAGTACGGCCATCTATCCTAAACCCGGTCATAAACTTCTCTACACACCTATGACCGGTGAAATGAAATGCCCTAGGTTATACCTTTGCCTTGCGCATTCCATTCCATCTCCTTCAATGTCGATGCAACACATGCACCAACACGATCAACAATGATATGATCCACTTCATATCATCACATGATCATATTGGTTCATCGATCTTGACTCCACTTGCTCTTCACCGTTGCCATCGTCCATCGGCGCCAAGTCTTGCTCAAGCTTCACCGCCACGCGGTCCATCACTCCAAAGCCTTCGACTTGCCCTTCACGCTTGCAACCGGTCCATCAAGCCAAGTCATGTCTTGATCTTCTCCACCTTGATCACATGACTCAATGTCATGTCTCATGTACAATAAGCTCCTTCATCATCACATGTGTGAGCTTTGCAACATCTCCAAGCCATTTTCACCTTCATGGCATATGTTGCTCACACACATGTACCTGTGGACTAATCACCTGTGTATCTCACATGAACACAATTAGTCCACCTAGGTTGTCACTCAATTACCAAAACCAACAAGGACCTTTCAGGCGCGTCCAGGGGTCTTGCACGACCCTAGAGTCTTCATAAATAGCCGCCACCCCTCCATTAGGGTTTGGGTTTTGCTTAGATTATTCTATCAAGAACAGTTTCGCCGTTCATCGGTTTGTGAGACCCCAACTCGTGAGATTAACCATACATCTACAATTTGGTTGCGATCTTTCTTGTTCTTGCTTGTGTTCTTCGTTGCGCAGGCAGGGATTAGCCTTCTTGGCAAGGTCAACCTGGTTCGTGACTCAGTTGATAACCAGAGGAGCTGTGGTGCTAAGATTGCAGGGTTTGATCTTTCGATCTGAAGCCGGATCGGTGTGTCATTCTCCGCCACAACGATAGTTACCATCACCTGACGGAAGATCGGGATCCCCGTTCCCATTAAGGCCTTTGGCCGACACATCCTCAACGTCGTTTTTCCACCGTAGTACCGACCGCCGACCAACATCCTGAAATACTCCCAGGAAACGAACCCCGGACTGTGGCTCGAGGATTATCAGCTTGCTTGCCAAGCCAGTGGAGCGGATAATGACGATTTCATTATCCACAACCTTCCATTGTTCCTGACCGATTCGGCGTGAACGTGGTTGGAACACCTTCTGCCCTACAAAATCTAAAGTTGGGCGGATCTAAAAGAGATCTTTGTGGAAAACTTCCAGGGCACATACGCGCGTTCTAGGAACCCATGTGATCTCAAAAACTACCGACAGAAGGCCAGGGAAACTCTTCATGGGTATATCTGGCTCTTCTCCTAGCAGTGCAACGAGCTGCCTAAAGTTGCCGACGTCGACGTCATATGAGCCTTCCTGTCTAGGACCACCTACAAGTCTCTGGTTCACAAGCTAGGATGTAAGGGCCTACAGATCACCAAGGAGCTCCTCGACATCGCCACCAGCCATGTCTTAGGTGAGGAGGCGGTCGGAGCGATCTTTGACCGCCTCAAGGGCAAGGCAAAGCGGGACGAGGATGTTGGCAAAGGCGCCTCTAGCCGTCCTAGCAAGAAGAAGAACAAGCAGCGGCACGAGGGCTCGCTCGTGGTCGCCGCCGACCACAAGGGGGGTCGAAAGCCCGCCAAGGGCACCTCGAACCACTTCGAGAAGCTGCTCGAAGGACCATGTCCGAACCATGCTTTCCCCATCAAACATCTATACAAGGAATGCGGTCTCATAAAGCAGTTCTTGTCCGAAGGCTCCAACAAGGGGGAGCATAGGAAGGACCCCAAGCCATCCATAGATGACACCAAGGGGAAGGATGGTGACTTTCCGATGCTAGATGGCTGCCTCATGATCTTTGGAGGGTCAGCGGCCTATGACTCCAAGCGCCGCCAGAAGCTCGCGTGCCATGAGGTCTATACGACCGATCCGGTCGTGCCTACCTTCCTCTAATGGTTGGAGTCTGCTATAACCTTTGATCGGACCGACAACCCGAAAAGTGTCCCGCAGCCGAGATGATATCCGCTCGTGGTTGACCCAATCATTGGCACGAAGCGGCTCACCAAGGCACTGATGGATGGAGGCAGCGGCCTCAACATCATGTACGCCAAGACGCTCGACGCCATGGGCATCGACCGATCGCATATCCGACCAACTAGAGCACCTTTCCACGGCATCGTGCCTAAAAAGCAGGTCGTACCACTCAAGGATCTACCCAATTATAGGACAGAGACCCTTACCTTCGAGGTGGTCAGGTTCCATGGAACCTACCACGCTATCCTGGGACGTATATGCTACACGAAGTTCATGGTCGTCCCCAACTACACCTATCTAAAGCTAAAGATGCTGGGTCCATGTGGGGTCATCACTATTGGCACCTCCTTCCAGCATGTCTACGAGTGCGAGGTCGAGTGCTGCGAGCACGCTGTGGCAATTGTCGCCTCCAAAGAGCTCACGGCCATCAGGAAAGAGGTCGCTGAAGAAGCACTTGACCCCAAGCGGTCGGCTAGGTCTTTTGAACCTGTAGAGGGTGCTAAGGAGGTCCTCATAGACCCCAGTGGCTCCAAGGGCAAAGTGGTACGCATTGGCACCACGCTTTCCTCTGAATAGGAAAGCGCGCTCGTCGACTTTCTCCACGCCAATAGAGACATCTTTGCGTGGAAACCCATAGACATGCTAGGCATTCCTAGAGAAGTCACCGAGCACACCTTGAAGATCAAGCCAGGCTCCAAGCCAGTGAAGCAGCGCCTGCGTCGCATCGACAAGGAGAAACACAGGGCAATCGGTGAGGAGATTGCGAAGCTTTTGGTGGTCGGGTTCATCAAGGAAGTATACCACCTCGGGTGCTTAGCCAATCCTGTTCTTGTACATAAAAAGAGTGGGAAATGAAGAATATGTGCTGACTACACGGGTCTCAACAAAGCGTGTCCAACGGATCTATTTTCTTTGCCACGCATAGACCAAGTAGTTGACTCAACCTCAGGGTGCGAAACCCTTTGCTTCCTTGATGCATACTCCGGGTACCATCAAATCACGATGAAAGAGTCTGACCAACTCGTGATATCTTTCATCACCCCATTCGGATTGTTCTGCTACGTCACAATGCTGTTCGGTCTAAAAAACGCGAGGGCTACGTACCAACATTGCATGATCAAGTGTTTTGGGGACCTCATCGGGTGAACCGTTGAGGCCTACATGGATGACATCGTGGTCAAATCCAAATGGGCTGACTAGGTCATAGCCGACCTAGAACAGACCTATGCAAAACTCCAAGCAAATAGCATCAAGTTCAACCCCAAGAAGTGTGTTTTCAAGGTCCCAAGGGGTATGCTGCTAGGTTTTATAGTTTTTTAGCATGGCATCGAAGCCAACCCAGAGAAGATCTCAGCCATCATGAGGATGGGCCCGATTGAAAGGTCCTAATATGGCTAGATGGGAGGTGAATAGCCTATTTAAAATTCTACAAATCAACTAGAGCAATTTGATTAGTATGACAAATAGCGAAATGCAAACTTGCTCAGCTCTACAAGGGTTGCAAGCCACCTATCCAATAATTCTAGTTGCAATGATTACTAGGCACACAACTTATAATGTTACTACTCACTAAGAGCTCTCAATCTTGCTACTCTAAAGAGCTCCACTAGATGAACTTAAAATAACAAAGCAAGCTCTCAATTCTAATTACACTAAAGAGCTTGCCACAACTAGTTTGTAAGAATACAAATGAGTGAGTAGGGTGATTATACCACCGTGTAGAGAAGTGAACCAATCACAAGATGAATACTAAATCAATCACCGGAAGAATACCAAAGGGCAAGAGACAACCAATTTTTCTCCCGAGGTTCACGTGCTTGCCGGTGCGCTAGTCCCCGTTGTGTCGACCAACACTTGGTGGTTCGGTGGCTAAGAGGTGTTGCACGAATCTCATCCACACAATTGGACACCGCAAGAACCTACCCACAAGTGAGGTAACTCAATGACACGAGCAATCCACTAGAGTTACCTTTCGGCGCTTCACCGGGGAAGGTACAAATCCCCTCATAATCACCGGAGATGGCCACAAACAATTACCAACTCGTGCCAATCCTCCCCCGCTGCACCAAGCCATCTAGGTGGTGGCAACCACCAAGAGCAACAAGTGAATCCCGCAGCAAAACACGAACACCAAATGCCTCTAGATGCAATCACTCAAGCAATGCACTTGGATTCTCTCCCAATCTCACAATAATGATGAAACAATGATGGAGATGAGTGGGAGGGCTTTGGCTAAGCTCAAAAGGCTGCTATGTCAATGCAAATGGCCAAGAGGGTGAGCTTGAGCCGGCCATGGGGCTTAAATAGAAGCCCCCATGAAATAGATTCATTGTACCCCTTTACTAGGCACAACACGGGGTGACCGGACGCTCCGGTTAGTTCGACCGAACGCAGGACCCCAGTGTCCGGTCGCCCGATGCTTGCCATGTGTCAACGGCTTCAAACGCCGATCGCCCGATCTCAACGATCAAGTGATGACCAGAAGCGTCAGTTAGAAAGTGACCGGACGCAGGACCCCAGCGTTCGATCGTTTCCAGTAAGGTTCCAAACGCAAAATTTCACGACCGGACGTGTCCGGTCATGCTCGACTGGACTCACCCGACGTCCAGTCACTCAACGTTTCCTCTGTGTGCCTCTCGTCACCGTACGTCAGTACTGACTGGACGCACCCTGCCAGCGTCCAGTCACTCTTCGCGCTAGCGTCCGATCACAAGACCGAGATGCGTGCTCACTGCTGCTACTGACCGAACTCTGAACCCAGCATCCGGTCACTACACCACCAGCGTCCGGTCACTCTGTGAACCCCTATCTTTTCTCTCTAGGGTGCCGGTGAAGTTTCTAACCCTTGCTCAAATGTGCCAACCACCAAGTATATCACCTTATGCACATGTGTTAGCATATTTTCACAAGCATTTTCAAGGGTGTTAGCACTCCACTAGATCCTAAATGCATATGTAATGAGTTAGAGCATCTAGTGGCACTTTGATAACCGCATTTCAATATGAGTTTTACCCCTCTTAATAGTACGGCTATCTAACCTAAATGTGATCACACTCGCTAAGTGTCTTGATCACCAAAACAAAATGGCTCCTACTATTTATATATTTGCTTTGAGCCTTTTGTTTTTCTCTTTCTTCTTTTCAAGTTCAAGCATTTGATCATCACCATGCCATCACCATCGTCATGATCTTCGCCATTGCTTCATCACTTGGAGTAGTGCTACCTATCTCATAATCACTTTGATAAACCAGGTTAGCACTTAGGATTTCATCAATTAACCAAAACCAAACTAGAGCTTTCACTGATTCAGAACATAAAGGGGGTACAGTGAGTTATAGGGTGCCTCGCCATGCTCAGCCACTTTGTCTCATGCCTCGGTGAACAAGGTCTCCTCCTCTATCAGATCCTAAAGAAGGCCGACCATTTCGAATGGATGCCCGAGGCCTAGGAGGCACTTGACACGGTCAAGCAACTTCTGACGAAGGCCCCGATCCTGGTCCCCCCGACCGACGGGAACCGCTTCTACTCTACATCATGGCCACCATGCAAGTGGTCAGCTCCGCCCTAGTGGTATAGCAAGAAGAAGAGGGACACGCCATCAAAGTGTTGCGTCCCGTATACTACATTAGCGAGGTCTTGTCTAATTTCAAGACCCGCTACCCCCAGATCTAGAAGCTCTTATATGCCATCCTCATCGCCAAAAGGAAGTTGCATCACTACTTCAAGTCGCATCCAGTGACGGTCATGATGTCCTTCCCTCTCGGCGAGGTCATCCAAAACCAGGATGCCATAGGAAGAATCACAAAGTGGGAACTCAAGCTGATGGGTCAAGGCATTTTGTGTGCCCCTCGGATGGCCATAAGTCCTAAGTGTTGGCTGATTTCATTGCAGAGTGGACCGAGGTCCAAATGCCACCAGCAGTCATCGACCAAGAGTATTGGACGATGTACTTTGATGGATCGCTGATGAAGAAAGGCACCAGCGTGGGGCTGATCTTCATTTCACCCCTTAGGGTACGCATGAGGTAGATGGTTCGCCTCTATTTACCCTCCTCCAACAATGTGGCCGAGTATGAGGCACCCATCAACGGCTTGCGCATCACCATTGAGCTAGGTACCCGACGGCTCGACGTCCGAGGTGACTCCTAGATGGCCATTGACCAAGTCATGAAGGAATCAAGCTGCCATAATGCCAAGATGGCTACATATTACCAAGAGATTCGCCAGCTAAAGGACAAGTTCGATGGTCTCGAGCTCAATCACATCCCAAGGCATCTCAATGAGGCGGCTGACGCGCTAGCGAAAATGGTGTTCGACCGAGAGCCGGTGCCGGCAAGTGTCTTCGCTAGCGATCAGTACAAGCCCTCGGTCCGCTACGAGGAGCCAGAACAAGCCAGTGATGGAACGCCTGCCCTAAGCTCAGGAGCTAACCAGCCATTGGCTCCATCAGACCCCAAAGTCATGGAGCTTGACGAGGATCCAGCGATAGAGCCTGACCCTTGGGCCAACTAGAGGATGCCTTACCTCGACTACCTCCTCCATGAGGCGCTGCCGATGGACAAAACAGAGGCTCAGCGGCTAGCGTGTCATTCCAAGTCATTTGTCCTTATTGAGGGCGAGCTTTATAGGTAAAGCCACACTGAGATCCTACAGCACTATATCCCCATCAAATAAGGGAAGCGGTTGCTGAGTGACATCTACGGTGGGGTCTGTGGTCACCATGCCGTGCCTAGAACCCTAGTTAGAAATGTGTTCTGACAAGGCTTCTACTGGTCGACCGCGATAGCCGACGCTGAACATATTGTGCGCACCTATGAAGGGTGTCAATAATATGCTTGGTAGACCCACTTGCCGGCCCAAGCACTCTAGACAATCCTCATCATGTGGTCGTTCATGGTCTGGGGGCTTGATCTGGTTGGGCCTCTCAAGAGGGCACCCTAAGGCTATACGCACTTGGTTTTCACCATAGACAAGTTTATAAAGTGGGTAGAGGCTCGACTGATCTCCGTGAACAAGTCCGAGCAAGCCATGCTGTTCTTCTTTGACATCGTCCATCGCTTTGGAGTCCCGAACTCCATTATCATGAACAACGACACGTAGTTCACTAGAAAGATGTTCCTCTGATTTTGCAATGAATACCACATCCATGTTGATTGGGTTGTCGTGGCGCACCCCTACACGAATGGGCACGTCGAGCGCGTGAATGGCATGGTCCTACAAGGCCTCAAGCCTAGAATCTTCAACCGGTTTAACAAGTTTGGTGGACGATGGGTCGTGGAACTTCCCACATTGCTCTAGAGCCTGTGGATGACCCCTAGCTAGGCCACCGGCTACACGCAATTTTTCATGGTCTATGATTCCAAGGCTATCCTCCTAACTTAGCTCGATTATGGAGCACCAAGGGTCAAGGCGTACGACGAATAGGGAGCCGAGGCATCCCTCGAGGATGTCATGGACCAGCTAGATGAAGCACGTGATGTTGCCCTCCTCCGCTTGGCCAGGTACCAGCAAGCGTTACGCCGGTACCACAACCATCGAGTGTGGGGCCGGGCCTTCAACGTTGGGGACCTGGTGCTCCACCTCATCTAGAGCAACAGGAACAGCCACAAACTCTCATTTTGCCTTCCCAAATGGGCCATGACCCGTCACATGTAAAAGGGATACAGAGCTAAAAACGCTCCTACGGCCCGTCTAGGCCCAGGAGTTCGAAGGTTGGCCCACCGACGGGTTCGACAAACCATTCTAGGCACCTTTAGAGTGAGGGGTGGAAAGGGATGGGCCCGCTAGTGGCTCGAACCTAGGCGCACGAGCGTCGTGGGCATCCCATCCATGTTCGAGTCTCGGCTAGATACGATCCATGGGTTTTCCTCAAAGAAAGGCAGAGAGCCCTCGGGACCGGTCGAACAAACCTAAGAACTATATGGATTGACCACTGAGAATCTGGAGTTGGTCACCAAGCTGACCCAAGCCGGATCCCCATGAACGGGATGCCGGGGCCCCACTCGGACTAGTCCATTAACCGCTCACCGAGCACCATGATTCGTCCATAGAGGAAAATCATGACAGGCTCGACCCCTCCATTTTTATCAGAAAAAGCACTTAAGGGAAGATAATCGCAAAGACGAGCCGATCCTCGACTAGACCCCTGCTACGGGTAGGGGCTCGAGGAAAGTTGGACTCGCACGAAGACCAAACGCGCGGTCACAGAACGACAGACCCCCGTAGGGGTCGAAATCAGGAAATACCTTTTTTGACCCACCAAATCTAACGGCTATATCCCCGAGGGGTCCGATCTCGACAAAAGGGAATCATCGTCCCCAGGTCACGCTGTGGGTGACAAAAGAAGGCCAAGGCCCTCAGGATCCTCCCGTTCAAAAAAGCCTTCAAAGGAGTATTCTACTCCTCCACAGGCTCGAGGGCTACTATCGGGGACCAATACTAGGGTACCCAAAGAGGAGGAGCTAATGGTCATCAATATTGATTCATCCGAGCTATCAAGACCGCGACTAAAGCTCCAACCAACCCCTAGGCGCGTGGGCTCTGCCTTGCCCAACCTCTAAGGAAGGGCTTCGCCTCGCTCGTCCTCTGAGGGAAGGCTCCGCCTCGCCCGACCCCAAGGCCACAGGCTCTGCCTCATTCAGCCTCTAGGGGTGGGCTCCACCTTGCTCGACCTCAAGGCCATGATCTCTGCCTCGTCCAACCTTGAGGCCACGATCTCCACCTCGCCTGACCCCGAGGCCATAATTTCCACCTCGCCCGGCCCTGTGGGCGCGGGCTCCATCTCGTCCGACCCCTTAGGTTCGCACTCTGTCTCGCCCAACGGAGACCCATACCACCGCCAACGAGTCCAGGTCATAGCGTATGGGCCTGGGTCAAGACTATGACATCAGGGAAGAAACTGGCATGCCATGATGGGTCATACTAGAGGGTTCACATCAAGAATAGCGTCGGACGTGCCGGTGCTATTCTGCCTAACCCTCGTACAAACAGTGACAGGAGCGTCAGTTCACCATAACATCCGCTAGGATAGGATGGAACGCCATGACCGACAGACGGCGTCTGTGCATGGTGCCAGTGATGGATAGGGCCGTGATGTGGAGTTGTCCCTGTTGACATCTACAGGGTCAGTGGGACCCGCATAAAAGAGAAGAAGGACTCGGTGATCCTGAAAGCTTTCCTCTCTCTCTCGTTCTTCTTCTTTTCCTCCGTCGTAACCCGTGTTTTCCTTTGGCCTATAAAAGAGAAAGTAGGGTGTCCCCTGAAAAGGGGCCGCTCCGATTAAAACCGATCAATCAAGATCGACACAAGAAGCACGACACGAGCACTCGGCTGAGCAGCAATCGAGCTCAAGCACCCGTTCACTCCCTTCACCAGAGACTTGGGAGCATTTCCCTCTCTCGTCTGTTTGTACCCCATACTACAAACTTTTAGTGCTAGTAACACGAGCAGCAGCGACGAACTGGACGTAGGGACTTTCTGCCCAAACCAGTATAAACCTCTTGTGCTCTAAGCACGACATCCGAGCCCGACACGCAATAATACAAATTTACTCGTCGGTGGTAACTCGAGACATCGATAGTAGGTTTTACTATGCTCTAAACTATTTTCCTCGGGTCTAATAGGGCTAGCGCCCGGACGGCTAGACGCAGCTACGACGCCTACACTTGCGGCGCATCAGATGCCTCCGTGCTCGCACAGATCCTACGCCAGCGATCATGTCCAGCAGCCCGCGACCCATCTCGCGCCAGCGCCAGCGTCAGGCCACACGCGACCCATCTCGCGCCTGAAACCCATCCTGGTTGCGCCCCCGTGTCAAGGCCGCCACGCTCCTCCCCTCTCACCACGACGCCATCCCCCGCCATGCCCCTATCCTCCGCCGCACCCCTTCTCCGTCCTAATGTGTCATCTCCTCTGCAACATCCGTCCAACAGTTGCACATATGCATTATACTCTTGAAATATACCTTTATAGTCATTGCAATATCCAGATGAAACGGTTGCAACATGCATATGAAAACAGCTAAAACATTTGGAATATACATTTGCAACATACGTCTGAAACAGCTGAAACATGTGGAACATACATTTGAAACATACTCTCTCTGTCCCTAAACGTTTGTCGCTACGATTTGCGTGCCAATAACTTTGACTCGATTTATAGAAAATACGTGCAACATTTCTATCTTCAAATAAAATTATTAAAAAACTAGATTTAAATATCTATCCAATGATACTAATTATATATCATAAATATTAATATTTTTTAATATATATTTAGTCAAAGTTGTTTCTCGGAAAATGAAAACGACAGACATTTAGGGACGGAGGGAGTACGTGTGTAGCTATTGTAACATATGCAACGCCAGATCATTTTGTAACATCCAGATAAAACACATGAAACATACAGATGAAACACATGAAACATACATCTAAAACACGTGAAACATACGATTACAAAAGGCTCGTCGACGTGGAGTTCGATGCCACGTAGTGACGCGGAGGGCGGTGCTAGTCTAGGCGTGAGGCACGGGCCTCGGCAGTGGTCGCATCAAGTGGATGATGCGCGTGGCTACGAAGGGCGGCACTAGACCGGGCGAGAGGCGCGATTCCGAGCACGAGGCCCGGTGAAGGCGGCGAATCCGTGTCGGTGGGTCGCACGACGGGAGGGAACGAGCTCGTGGGTATGAGCCAGCGACCCGAGCGGGAGCAGCAAGGCGGACCGGGCCGTCGAGCATTATCGTTACCACTTTTGGACGGAGGGAGTACCTCCCAAGAGCGACGCTATCTTGACACAAATCTTCCCAATCTGTTTGTCTATTTCTTCACATCCACATCAGGGAATAACGAAAGTTGGATGAGTACGACCTCCGACGTACCTGGTCAGTCTTCTCCCCACAAACAAAAAACGTTTTAAACGTACATAAAATTCCAACCGAGGAGGAGCTGCAAAGATGCCTGCACCACTACAAATTCATATGGCTGCCAATGCTCTGTCTCTAGCTCATCCCATTTTCATGGCTTATTCATTCATTCATTTATTTACAAGGGTGCCGACGTGCCGTAGCGTATTATATCTTTGGAGTTTAGCCTAAAGGAAAGGGACAATTGTTCAGACTATAGTAATAACTAATAAGCGTGGCAGGAATTGGCAGCGGATTTCGGATGAGATTTGCAGCTGGTTTTTCTCACGCTGGGCTGCTATGATCCCAAACCTCGGGTGATCTCTGTCCACCGATCTGCTTCGCGAATCAGGATAGCTACGCGACACTGCTGCGATGGAATCATTGAGGGCTTCAGATGAGCCGTGTGCAGGTTATGAGTCACAACTTCAGGTCTTGTTTAGTTCTAAAAAGTTTTCTTAAAAAATACTACAATAGTTATCATATCGAATCTTGCGATACGTGTATGGAGTATTAAATGTAGACGGAAAAAAAAACTAATTGCACAGTTTGGTGGGAAATCGCGAGACGAACGTTTTGAGCCTAATTAGTCCATGATTGAACACTAATTGCTAAATAAAAACGAAAATGCTACCGTAGCCAAATTCCCCAATTTCACGGAACTAAACGCAGCCTTAGAACAAGGATTTACCTTTTCAGAAACTCCGTCTGAACTCAACTTTTGCTATAACAAAGGAACAATCTCTGACAATCTTCAGCTCACGAGTCACACCTTCAGAAACAAAGGATCTCCCTTTTCAGAAACTGCATATATACGACGCACGTTCAACTTGAGCCTTGGATTTGCCTCGAATGCAAAGTTTAGTTCCCAAAATTTTACAAAATTTTTCAAAATTCTTCGTCACATTGAATCTTTGAACGTATGTATGAAGCATTAAATATAAATAAAAAATAAAACTAATTACACAGTTTAGACGAAATTCACGAGACGAATCTTTTAAGCCTAATTAGACTATGATTGGACACTAATTATCAAATAACAACGAAAGTGCTACCGTACCATTTAAAAAATTGCCGAACTAAACAAGGCCAAAATTCCCGCGAAATCCGTGCGTCACACACACGACAAATGCTGACGAGTGGTGTCTGGTCGAGTGGCGGCAGGCTCTGACGGAAACTTAAATGCGGTACCTAGCTACTCTCTTGATTTCAAATTATAAGTCATTCTATCTCTTTTAAATATATTATTTATAATATATATTTAAATATAATATATATATAAGTAGATACTTAGTAACATGAATGTATCTGGAAAAATACTCCTTCCTTTCTAAATAATAAGACATTTTACATTTTCTAGATATATTGTATTTGTTATATACATAGACATACACTATGTCTAAATACATTATAAAAATAATATATCTAGAAAAACCCAAAATATTTTATAATTCGGAACGGATTTAGTAAGAAGTTACAATGAGTAGCCAAGATGGCACATCCTGCGCCAGCCACCTGCATGTGTGCATCGTCCTGATCGATCATGGCTCCAGCACAAATAGCACGGTCCACTGCACCGGCCTACGAAGGCTACAATTATTACTCTCTCTATTTAAAAATACAATTGTAAAATTTATGCAAGTTAAGCTAGTTTAGATGATTAAATTTATTAACACTTATGTCTTTAACTAGATGTATAGATATATTTTATAATCAATTTACTAACATTTATTTTATATCATAAATATGGGAGTGTCTAGTTATCTATCGATATATTTTATGTGGAAAAATCTATCAGATTTTGTAGTATATGTGATGTTTATATTGTATACATTGGAAGTTTTATGATGTATTTTGTGATGTTCATATGGTATACAAGTGATGTTCTATAAAATCTGACAGATTTAGTACCAAAAAAATCTGTCAACAGATAAAATAGCACGTATTATGCATGTAATGTTTATATAGTATAAATGCAATGTTCTATGATGTATTTTGTGATGTTCACATGATATACAAGTGGTGTTCTACAAAATTTGACAGATTTAGTACCAGAAAATCTGTCGACAGATAAATAGCAAAATTTCATAAATATTAATATTTTTATATAACTTTATTTAACAAAACCTTAAATATTTTTTAAAGAAAAAATAAATCATTTACTCTAGAAAAGTGAAAAAAGTGAGAACTGATCAATCAAGTAAGACTGTCTCCAACGAGACCATCCAAACGCAAAAATAGGTGATTCACAGTGTTTTGGGTACCAGAAACGAGCTCCAACAGAACACCCAATCGAAGGACGCATTTTGCGTACGAGCCAGATCGAAAGGCAAATAAGCGTCTCACTAGAGAGAGGACGCAAATGTGTGGCACCGTAGTGGTGGGCCCGCGGCGAGGCGCGGCCGGCGCTTCCTGGCGAGCCGGTCAGAGATGCTTGTCTTCGGTCGGATATGCTCGCCGCCGCCTAGATCCGGCCACCAGCGGCGGATCCGGCCATCACGAGCGCAGATCCGGCCATCAGCGGCGGATCCGGCCACCACAGTCACGGATCCGGTTGTGGAGGAGCGCCGCCTGGAGGGCCGCCGCCGCTGCTTGGTTGTGGAGGAGGGGCCGCACGCGAGAGAGAGGGAGGGAGGGAGAGGGAGGCGCCACGCGGCCGCGCCGTGCTCTCGCGCCGTGGTGGAGAAAGAGCGCCACCCGGTGCTCTCCATCCCGGGCGCGTCGTGCTCCGCGCGCCGTGCTGGAGAAGGAGCGCCGCCGACGTGGAGAAGGAGCGCCGCCGTGCTTCGTGCTCCGACCGGCGCGCGCCGTGGAGGGGAGGGGAGAGGGCGTCGGGCTAGGGGAGCCGCTGGGATGGGGAGGGAAAGGGAGGGGACGGTGCGGCGCTGGATGGAGGGGAGGGGAGAGGACGTCGGGCTGGGGGCAAGGGGGCGGAGAGACCGAGGGAAGGGGGATTTACGTTGCTTGTCTGTTGGAGATTCCAAATTTTAGGTAGAGATTTGTTATTGTGCATGACCTAAATCAAAGAATATGTGTCGTATTTAGGTGTTATTGTTGAGACATGGCCCCGTTCGCTTGTCTTAAAGTTTGGCTTGTTCGGCTTATTTTTTTCAGCCGGAACAGTATTTTGCTCTCACAACAATTCAGCCGAAACAGTGTTTTTCAGTCAGTTTCAACCAAAGTTCAGACCAGCGAACGGGGCCACTAGTGTAAAGAACCGAACGGAGGATGGTGTAGCTGCTAGCTATAGCTCGCGCACTACCACGTCCACGGTACCACCTGTGCGGGTCAGGGTGGGGTGGGACCCGCCCAGGCACGACCAGCCACTGCCGAGTGGGCCCCTCCACGCCTCTTGATTGCTTCTGCAGTTCCAACAGTGTTCAGATTTTCAGAAGCGCTGCTCACCTGACCCCCTCCACCTCCAGATGCGTTGCGATGCGCTTTAAAGGGACGGACGGAGCGGGATCGCCCGGCTGGCTGCCTCCTTTCTCCCACCTCCTCTCTATCCATCCATCTGCTGCCGTCCCCCTCCCCGCTGCGTGCGAGAGGCGCGCCACGAGAACGGCGCCCGAGATCGCTTGTCCCGTCCGCGGCACCTCCGCTCCTCCCACGGTGAGAATTCCGCGTGCTCGGTTGCCTTACCTGGCTGGTGGTGGTATGGTGCGGCCCGCGGCGGCGGGGCTGCCGTGTATTTTAATTTGCCTGCGCGGCAGCTCCGGCTGGGCCCCCTCAATTGGCTCCCGAGTCCCGAGTCCGGAAGATTCCTTGCTTTACCGGCGGAATTCGGGCTCGTCCTGACGGTTTATCCGCTGGATTTGAGAGGGGTTGTGAGTGAGGTGATCGGGGTCATCTCGGGCCCAAAGGTGGCGGCTTTACTTCGATTAGTCCCTGAACCTCTCGGGCTCTTGTGAATTCCTTGCTCGCTCGTTTGCAATCAGTGCCTGGTGCTTAATTGGGCATGGGGTACTGCAGAATTGGGATTCGGTACTCTGCGTGGCTGCCCGGGCTGCTGGTTGCGCCTGATTGTGACGTTTATCCTGCACCTGCACAGGGTTGACTAGTAGGCACGATAATGATTGGAAGCAGCCGCCCGCCTTTGTCTTGTTTTCTTTCTTCTATGTTCTCTCTACAGGTTGGATTGAAAGACAGATGCTTTGGACTTTGAAGGCTGGGTGCTAGTTCCGTTCATATTGGTTGAGATTTCAATAGTAAGACTAAGAACGTACTTGTGGTCAGGCTTGCTTTGGTAGGGGCTAAGACATCAGACATGTGCTAGTGCTTCTGTCGCTGTGGTCGCTAGTGCTTTCTTACCTGTGAATTAGGTTCTTGTCCTACTAATCTGAATATAAGCTTTTCATCGATTATTTTTGCTCAGACCAATTTCTATCATGTATAAGTCTCCGTCCTCCTTTTTTCCTCCTTTTGCTTTACTTGATGCTATTGTTCGGTGGGTTGTCATTTCTCAATAAAATACTGAACAATGATTGCCTTAGCATGTTCGAAGAATATGGTCGATGGGTGTCGCCTATCTAGGTGACTGCTGATAAGTGTGTTCCTGATTCTTGTTTGACTTTACTTTCAATGAACTCAGGTCCACGCATAGTATGCTGTTACTTCACCCTGTTGTCCTGTTATGAACATTCTAGTTTCCTTTCACAGTGTATCCAAGCACCTTTACTTGGGAAAGTCAGAGCTGCCTGCATAGTTAGGGGGTGTTTGGTTTCCTGGACTAAATTTTAGTCCATGTCACATCGGACGTTCGGATGCTATTTAGGAGAACTAAATATGAGTTAATTATAAAACTAATTACATAGATGGAGGCTAATTTACGAGACGAATTTATTAAGCCTAATTAATCCGCCATTAGCGCATATTTACTGTAGCACAACATTGTCAAATCATGGACTAATTAGGCTTAAAAAATTCGTCTCGCAAATTAGCCACAATCTGTGCAATTAGTTATTTTTTTCGTCTATATTTAATACTTCATGCATGTGTCCAAACATCCGATGGGACAGGGACTAAAATTTTCCTGTAGTAACCAAACACCCCCTTAGTCCGCTCCTTGGGATTTGATAAGTTCATATTGATGCCTTGACGGTCTTGCCACATTGCTCCTCCTTATTTTAAAACGGATTGCCACGTTGCCTTGCGTCTGGAGTCTGGTAAAGTGTGTGCCTTGCTAATATTCATCCATTTTCTTATCCTTGTGATTCGGGTTTTTGGAATATGGTTGTTTGTTGCAGTCGTTTTTCCATGTCTTAGGATTTTGTAGGTTTATATAGATGGTCTGCCTGCCACATCGCTCTGTTTTAACCAAAAAAAAAAGTCCCACTGCTTTGTATCTAGTAAAGTGTGTGACTTGCTAATGTTTATCCATCTATTGATCTTTGTTATTCAGGTTTCTGGAGGATAATTCTTTGCTGTTTAGCGTTCCTCAAAAGTAAAAAGGATAAATGGGATCAGAAGGACCTTCAGTTGTCACTGTCCATGTTACTGGATTTAAGAAATTCCATGGGGTTGCTGAGAACCCAACTGAGAAAATTGTGACCAATCTTAATTCTTTCTTGGAAAAGCGAGGGTTGCCAAAAAATCTTGTCCTCGGAAGCTGCACAGTTCTCGAAACAGCAGGGCAGGGGGCACTTCCCACATTATATAATGTTTTAGAGTCTGCTATTGCAGACAGAGGAATTGGGTCCTCGGCGCAGGGACAAGTAATTTGGGTGAGTGCTCAGTGCTAACCATATTCTTGATTTGATAGTGTGGTCTAGGATCACGTTAGATGAATCAGTATTCCTAACTTTTAGCTAAAATATCTGTTTCTGTTTTCCATGTCTTTATTCTCTCAAACTAGGAGATTAGTGTTCAAACTATCCAAGTTCATATAGCAAGTTCTTTCATGCATTGCCGAATGGAACCATGAATTCTGTAGTATTTAATGGTTATATAATGTATTATTGAATTACTTTTGAAGAGTATATATTTCTTTTTTGTACTTTATTAAAGGAACTTACCAATTGAGGAAAAGAACACCCACCATTTGCGTCATCAAGTATCATTTAAAGCATCATTGTTGGGCACTCATCAATGTCGATGCATATTGCTACTTGATATGTTTTGTCTTATGTTGAAGGCCTAATTTACAATTCACAAGAATTTTACCCTCTTATTTGACCATGTGATAAGATGGTCATCTTACAGCATTAAAAATATTGAGGAAAAGTAAAGCTTCTGAAATGATGATTGGAAACTGATGCTTCTGTTGGCTTTTCACAAGAATTAGTTTCATTGTGGATTGTCATGCTTTCTTCTCTGAAAATATATATATTTTTTAAATATAGTTTGTATTCAGTGCCACTGGAATTGATTCTATCATGGAATATATTTCAGATCCACTTTGGGGTAAACAGTGGCGCAACAAGGTTTGCCCTTGAGAACCAAGCTGTTAATGAGGCCACCTTCCGGTGTCCAGATGAGCTAGGATGGAAACCTCAGGTTGCTTTGTTGTCCAATGCATGTTATTGTTATCTACACTTGCAAATAAACCTTGTCGATGCATTTTGATCATCTTCTTTTGTTCCTGTGCAGAGGGTCCCTATTGTGCCCTCTGATGGAAGCATCTCCCGGACGAGAGTGGTAAAGATTTGATATGTTTGATTTGATGGGTGTTTGTTGAATTTATCTGTGCAGTCTTACTTCGTTTAATGTCTTGTCATATCTAATTCTGTATCTGGAATCTGTTTTCTGTGCGCAATATTTCCTTTCAAAGGTGTGCGAAGTAGATAACCAGATTTTCTTGATTTATTTGGTTGTACCCACCCAAAAATTCATTGATATGCAGGAATATTGTAATTTATCCCTTCCTATTATTTCTATTTGAATCCAAGCATCAATCTGTGAGAAATTAACAAATACTATGATAAACAACCTGGTAGATTTGCCATGGTTATCTATAGAGCATAGAAGACCTAGTCCCCAACAATATCACAATGGCTTCAATGTCTTCTCTATATCATCTTGTTCTGTTCTCCCCCGCCCTGATTTGTATTCTTCAAAGTTCTCTTTTTATTTATATGAATATATATTAATCGGTAGGGACTTGCCCCTCCTTTTTCATTAAAAGAACAAATAATCTGCTAGAGCTACTGATTTTACCTGTGCACCAAAATGTTGTTTATTGTACCAAACAACAACCTGCCAGAGCTGGATTTTACATGCACACACTTAACCCTTTAGGCTTTTTGATTGATCTTTCCCGTTGAAGCATTGCTGATCTTGATATTAATCACCCTTTTCATGACCAACCAGACCACCCTGCCAGTGAATGAATTGACCAAGTCGCTCCGGAAGATAGGCTACGATGTGGTGCCTTCCGACGATGCCGGTCGGTTTGTATGCAACTATGTGTACTACCACTCTCTTCGGTTCGCGGAGCAACACGGCATCAAATCTCTGTTCGTGCATGTGCCCCTCTTCTTGATGATCGACGAGGAGGTCCAGATGCACTTTGCCGCTTCCCTCCTCGAAGTCCTCGCTTCCTCCTCCAACTAGGAACAGCAGTTCTAAGGTGCGTCTGCTCAGCGACCGGTCCAGTTCATTGCTGTAGGACAGAAGAGCAGAGTGAGTGTAACACTGTGCTGTCCGGGCTGGTTTCCTGCTTGCAGATCAGCATTTGGATTCCTATCTCAAGGATGGATGTAAAGCTGGATGCAGACTGAATAAGGTGGTGTGGTCATTGGCGATAGATGTTGATCTTGCTCCAGAGGGTGGTGTGTTTGGGGAAAAAAAAGGGAATTGCTGCATAGTCAGACAGTAGGTGTATGTTCTTGTGGCCAATTGTGGCTTGTATGCCATCAATCAAGCGCTGTAAGCATGCCTGAAAAAAATTGGTGACCTGGATTTCAATAAGATTGAGTCGTTGGGGGCAGACGCATTGCATTACATGATTTACATGTGACGCGTTAGAAATCATGTATGCTGATGCAGATAAATATGCTGAACACAAATTGTTTGCATCGGCTAGTCTGACGGCTTTCAGCCAGATAAATATGCTGACGCACTAATTGTTGCTGGGTAATACGCTTCTGCATTTGACATGCTATGAACTGATGACCATTCGATTAACATCTTCTGCCCAATGTGCCTGGATTGGTAGATGTGTGCTTCTTGTACTGGCACTTGAGCTGGGCTGGGCTAATGGATAGGCCTGCTTGGCGTTGGTCTGAGACTTGAGAAAGAAGCAGAACATTGCATCGCAGTAGAAATGGCATTGAGGGATGATCCATAGATTGAATAGTGATAAAAAGAATACTGAGGTTTCTTCTAGCAAAGGGGTTAGAAAGTGACTTTCAGCTGATTGGGACCGAAAATGTTGTTTGCACAAGAGACAAGTGCTGATGCCTGCAACAGCAACATCCTTTATAGATGTTGTGTCGGCCTGGAGTATGCTGAGCTAATGAAATAGTACAGACTGACCAAGTCGTTCTCCAAAGTTAAGAGATTAACAAAATCCCCACTCCAAAGAAGAGCTAAATAAACTAATCTGAAGATCAGTTCCTGTGCAACCTTTCTGTGATTTGCTTAAATGCCATAGGAGTGGAACATAAGCTTATACAATTATTCTTGTGGCCTTTAAAAAAAAT
The DNA here is from genome assembly GCF_019320115.1 of Miscanthus floridulus. Taxonomy (NCBI): domain Eukaryota; kingdom Viridiplantae; phylum Streptophyta; class Magnoliopsida; order Poales; family Poaceae; genus Miscanthus; species Miscanthus floridulus. Next base: position 143,250,399 of record NC_089582.1, read on the forward strand.
ATTCTTGTGGCGCACGGCACAGACAAAAGTCAAAGTTTGAGATAGGAAACATGAATGAGTGAAGAACTCTTGACATTTTTCATAACCACTATAGTCACTTGAGCAAGACATACATATCTTAAATTGAGAGTTCTTTATGAAATTGCATGTACGGAGTAGGAGAGAAGAGAAGAGATGTAGTATATATAAATGCCATATGAAAGGAGATCAACAAAGCAGACAACAAATGAGAATTATTTGTGAAATTTCTTAATATGCAGGTAAGCAAATGTTAGCAGCAGAGAGACACAAGCTGAACGCCCAGCAGGCAGCAGCCAGTTCCATCTTCAATATGCAATAATAGTATAATAATACCATATGAAAGGGCAAAAGAGGTGAACAAAGTAGACACAGACATGAGAGTCATCAGGTCCAGTTCACTTTGCTGAAAAGTCATATCTAAAAAATACTGTTCATTGATTGGTTACGAATGAAAAATACTGTTCGTTTGCTGAAATAGTACGGCTCATGAGACCAGCGAACAGGCCTAAGCAGCAGACCAACGCCCTGTTCGTTTGGGCTTGTTTGGCTTATAAATCGTACTTTTTCAGCCAACGAACAGTATTTTTCTCTCACAGCAAATTAGCCAAACAAAGCTCGTCGGTTTCGATTACAGGCCCCAGACAACGAGATTGCATTGCATGACTACAACTCTAGAAGCGGGCAGAACCAAACGCTGAGCACAGCTCGTCCTCCGATCTGGGCACGGCGGCAGCGGCGGCGACTGAAGATGACGACGATGCTCCCACATCGCCTTCGTTGGTCGGGACCTTCTGCTCCCCATCTGGGGTCTCCCGCACGATCCTACCCCTCGCCAGGCAGTACGAGATGCGTCGCCCTGGCACTGCCCTCCTGCTCATCCCGCAGGCCCGATCCATGGCCACCCAGAAGGACCGGAGCTCCTGGATCAGCTCCCGTTCCCTCTGACCCATGCGGGCGTAGCGCCACGCCGCCGCCTCCGTATCAACATCCAGCTGCTCTGCAATACTCCAAACCTCCCTATTGCTGAACGGATAGCGCTTGTTCGTTACCTTGGAACCCTCGATGGTCTCGCGCTCTGCTTCCTCCGTCCCAGCCCTCGACGTCCGTCCGAAAAAGACAGTAAAATTCTGAGTTTTGATCGACTAGTAATAAGTTTATAGTAGGATATCATTATTAATATTTATTTATGACTCTATAGATAGATATCTTATGAGTTAGAGTTCTATTTATTTATTTATATATATATATATATATATATATATATAAGTTAAATTTCAAAACTTATTGTGATCATATATCAGTTAGTTAGGTTTCTTATGGTGGAACCTGTCCATCCGGATTTAAGTCTTCGACTTAGCACAGGTACTCGTATTTTCCAGGATTTAACGACGCTACTATATAATTCTAAAAAACATCTAAACTTATTAGAACACCTAACGAAAGATGTAAATTCAAGAGGTTCGTCGACCCTTTTTTTATTTCCTATAATGCCCCGTTCCCCTCCAAGTCCACATGCTCCTCCCATGGCTGAGAGCATCTCCAAGAAGACTCTCCATATCCTTGCTAAATGCTAGAAATAGAGATTTTTGTGAAAAACTATCACCCAACAACTTTTCTAAATAATTATGCAAATATAGTCATCTTCTATTCCGGATTTTTCGCTAGCCAAAAATAGAAGACGAGAATGACTCTCTAGAGTGCGCATGAGATATAGAAAAACGGTTGGAAAGTGAAAAGATATAGCAAACGATTTTTATGCAAATGGCTCTCCAAATGATAATTTAGAGAGTGAGATTTAGAAAGGCTCTTGGAGATGCTCCACCTCCTATTTGGACTATGAAAACATTAAAAAGTAAAACACAAATATTACTAAACATGCATTGGGTAGGAATTCAGATTCTTATAAATATAATTTAGGTTTAGAATCTTTCAAGAAACATATTCAGAAGATAAATCAAAACCATGGTATGAGACCGGTTGGCTAGTTTTTTTTTTTCTAAAAAGTTGTATAAATTAAAATATGTTTGGAAAAAATCAAGATTCAAACCAGTGGCCTCTAGTCTCACATGACCTTTCTCTACCATCACACTATTTATTATGTTACATATTTTTCTCAAACATACAAGAGAATTACATATCATTTCACTAAGGCCTGTTTAGATCCTTGGAATCTAATAAATTATAATTTAGACACATATTAATTAAGCTAACATGGTTGTATATGGAATATATTTATATATTTTTTTTCTTAATCACGTAAAAGGTTTGCGCGTCTTTGTATTAAGGTAGAGAAAAAATTCAATACAACACGCCTTTGAGGGCTTAGGGGATCACTAAAGATTTACATAGAAGCTCAGTAAATATATATGAAATATATTTATATATTATTATTAGCCATGAAAGAGATATGCTTATATGTTTTATTTCTATTATAAGAAAGCAAGTTGAAGAGATTGCTATAAGTTGCAGAGTAGAAATATAACATGATGGTCTATAGAATCAATTTGCATCTCTCCATCCTATGAATTTAAGATAGGATTATATGTAAACTTTGAAAAATTGTGGAATCTCAAATTCTATGTCAAATAGCCTAATTCATCAAGTAGATTTCAATTCTTTTAAAATGAAGGGATTTAAACAACCCCTAATGAAACGAACTAGGATTTTAGAAATGAAATTTCGACTCTCTTGCCTCTCTGTGATAGTTCCAGGATACCCCAGGTATCACCGGCGTCCACTTTTTAGATGAATACAAAGTCATACAACACATCAGAGTACAAAAATTTAGCTTATTACAGTAATCTAGTTACAAGCCCTCTGGACTAAAATCAAACAAAACACCGGAACTCTAATCATATCAGCGAAGCTTGACGAGTCTTCAATCCACATGCATCCTTGAGAATAGATCCGCAAACCAGCTATCATTCACCACACCACTACGAGACAAGAAATCTACACACCACTAGATGTGTGCAGGTCATGATCAGCACCGAATGAGCTTTGGTGGAAAAGAAAAAATAAAAGGATCTGTTGATCCTAATAGTTTGGCTGTAGTTGCATCCTTAACACATGCATAATTGCATCAAAAGTAATAATATCTTCTCAAGTCCCAAATGTGGCAAAACCGACCAAAATAACACGTTTTCAGAAACGCTCGTCTTCCACTAGACACTAAGCACCTCAAAAGTTAGCTACATCGGACAGTTCCGTCGAGCACACCCCACAGGAGAACTCGAATCAATCTATGTTTTACCTCCAGAATCCAATAATGAGTACGAGCTTACAATACTTAGTCCATTTCATATAACAAGAGTTCTTAAAAATTATTTATTACAATACTAGGGTTCAGAGTACGATAATTAAACAGCGGAATGAAAATAAACATCTAGCGAAAACAATACAATGATCCATTTATGCCCACCAGAAGAATCTTCCATACAAGAGCTACTCCTCAAGCTGCACCTGCAACAGGGTAAAATTAACCCTGAGTACACAATGTAATCGCAAGACTTACCCGACTAGTGGGAATAGTTTCCCGTCTCCAAGGGGTATGATAGGCAATATGGGTTTGTTGTTTTCTTTTTGTTTGTGAAAAGCATTACTAATAGTATGTCCTTAAGATCATGTTTTATTAGCAGTTATGATTACTTCATTTGCTAACCATTCTAAGTAAGCACATGTTCTACTTTCAAGCAAGGATTGAGCAATCAGAACAATTTCACCATCTTTCATCTTTCAGTTCTTACTACGGTGCTAGACCATAACCAAGTCGTACCGTCTCACAAAAACAGCGATTCACGAACCAATGTATCCCAGCTGGGTACCCCGAAACACACGCCCTATTTGTACCGTAGGTACAAACAAGACCAACCCATTTCACTCCTGTCACGGGGTCTAGGTCCTCATCCAAACTTGGACTCCAAGCCCCCACACTTGAGACCCGATCTCAATATGGTGCTTAGACCTCCACTTTTTCCCGCCTCCAATAAGTCGGTCCAAAAAGAGTCAGAACCTATGATAAGAGCATAACGAGCCTTCTCGCTCCCATAAGCAAGTATGTGCTCAGGATAATAAGTCTGTGACTTGACTACCATCCACAGCAACGGACAGTCCTTAATCGATACGGACAGAGAAAATAGTGTAACCAAGCTAAGCCCTATGGCTGTGGGCCACAACTCATTACACCCACTAATACCCATACCATATCTCTACTCGGTCTTCATTTTTCTTTCATTATTCTTATCATGAGAGTAATTATAATAATCATCTATTATGAGTAACGGCAGGTTACTCACGCTACCGAAAACCTAAGCATAGCAGCTACTCGAACCTGCACTAGTAAGACTTATATGACAGATATATCTATGCATGTGGTTTTCATAAAAATCCTATAACGTAAATGCACATAACATATATATACAGTGATTATAAAAAATAATGGGTTATGCACCAGGGCTTGCCTTGGGCAGGCGTGGTGTCAACTGCGTCAGTCAGTGGTGACTCTGGGATCTCCTCCTACACGAGAATCTCCTCCTCGTACTCCTCGACGATCTCCTCGAACTCGCGATCATCGGTGGTCACTATCTCCACCAACTCGTTCTTTACATGCATGCGATGATGATGCAACCATTTAGCATTTAGACAACAACAATTCTTAAAATAAGAATGCGCATACTAAGTTACTAAGCTAGCTCTAATGACTAAGATACTAAGCTAACTTTTATTTTCATCAAGTAAGGTGTTGGGTTCAACTAACAAACATTTAGCTTAGCAAACCAAGGATATATCTTTATTTCTACTAATGATTTAATGTATGCTTAGTCTATTCTAGGGCTACAAAAATTACAGTGAACACATAATAATACAATAAAACTGCTGTAAAAAATTAGGATCAAAACTATCACCAATTCACCATAAAAATTCCTACAATAATCAACTTAATAATATTAAGCATTCTTATACTATTTAATAGGTCTTAGTGTCAACACATATAAACATGAACTAAATATACCAATAGATAGATCACAATTTTAGCAACCTAACAAAATTTGTTTCATAATTTTTGGACACCTACATGATTTTATATTAATTATCAAAGATTAACTCAAAAATTAAATTAGAAAACTATTTCTAATTCCTTAGGAAAATGAAAAGTGAATCTCCCACGTGGCCCATGTGGCCCAATGCATGCGCAATGGCTCGCTTCCGTGGCCCACGCGAGGCCGGCCCATGCGCGAGGTGCCCGCGCGCTGGCGCTTTATGCAAAAGAGGCCTCGAACTTCTTCCAAATCACAACTAAGTACTAACAATATTTCCCCCTTTCACATGCCTTCTCACTTAACCCCCCTGACCTTTACCTAATTCATCCACAAGCACCCCCAGCGACTCAGCGCACGGCGCCTCGGTGGGCGGTGACACGACGCGACCGTGCCGGCCATCAGAGGCTCGTGCTGGCCCGTCGATCGGGCCGACCTTCAACTACGGCCCAACCGCCTACACCAAGCAGCAACGTAGGGCAGCAGGATGCACTAGAGCGAGCTGTAGCGACGTGTTGCCGTCTGTGGTGGCGGCGCACCTGCTCTTGTGAGCTGGGGCTGCTACGGACCTAATTGGCTAGCGAATGAGTATCAGGAGACTACCGTGGACCAGGACAAGGTGACGGTTGGGGTGGACGATGGCGGAGGAGGGGTGGCCACTTGTGGCTGAGCTGTGCGGCAGCGCACCGTGGTGGCACGGTCGCGTCAGCGGCGACGGGGAGGTGGTAGCGATTCCTCTGGCGTGCGCAAAGTGGAGAGGAGGGCAAGACAAAGCTAGTAGTGTAGGTGAATTGGTTCAGGGTGGCGGTAGGAGGGCTACCATCGGCACCTACCGATCACGGCCTTATCAGCCCGGCGGCGGGGAAAGCTCAAAATTGGAACTTGGCAGTGTGTGCTTCATGGCTAGGTGGGGTTGGGCAGCTGTAGAACTCACTGGCAGGGCCGTAGACGGGCAGAATTGATTGGAGATGACCTTTCACTATCTAACGTGCTGGCGCGGCTCCGACGGCGACAACAGAGGGAAAGAGGGATGGGTCCAAGCTTTGGTCGTCCTCACATAGGCAGCTAGCGGTCGGTCGAACTCGCGACCGTGCCTGCGCACTCGCTACGTGACACACGACCAGACCACATGCACATGCAGGGAGGCAAGTGGAGGTGTGGCCTGCGCGGTCGCAGCGCCATTAAGGCGAGGTGATGGTGCGAGCGCAGCTAGGACAGCCCACATGCCCGAGGTGGCAGAGCGAGCGGCAGCAGCGCAGCACAGCATCACGGTGGCGTCGATAGCAGCAATGCAATGCAAGGCAATAGTGTGTGGACGCGACGATGAGGTGATGGCACCGGCAATGGCTTCATCACGGCGCGAGGCGGGGCAGGCGGCAGCAGCAGCTCTGCGCGGCGGGGCCAGCGGCGGCCGGGCCACAACCAAGATAGAGGTAGCCACGGTCGGCCACGCGTGGCAGTGCGCGCATGGGTGACCAGCGTGGTTACATTGAGCGCTCAAACTTGGTGACCGCGTTCACCCGGCGAGCCAGCCTGAGAATGAGTTGTACACGCATTTTAAAGCACCCATAACACCTAAACGTTTGCTTTAGGAACCAAACCATCTTCACCATGCTCAAGATGGCATGTGAGGCTACCAACCCGAGCTAAAACACGACACCACCTCCTAACTCGATTTCACAAAATAAATCGCCAAACATTGTATTGTCTTGCTGTTTATAAACTTGAAAATATTCTAAGCCTGAGTTGAACTTGATTCCAAGTTGCATTTCTAGGCTATTAGAAATATTGGCTAGCAATGTTATTTTTCCACGGCAAGTATTTTATTGTCATCTACAAAGTTCATATTTCAAACTTTATTTAAGTGCTACATATATGTTCTATATTGTTTTTTCAATAAAAAGTAGTTTTAAATCCTACTTGATACATATGAGTTATGGAATAGCTTCTCATTTAACATTTTTATTAATCATCTTAAGTTACAAAAATATTATCTACACATTCCATCACATGCATTATTACATAAACATGATGCTCATGACATGATTTGGTAATTTGTTTAGGGCATAACATCGAGGGTGTTACACCAAACCACACTCTCATTCTCACCATCCACTCATCGTCATCACAAGTCACCACTCATCATCACTCACAACACCCTCAGTCTCTCAGTCTAGTCGATGAGGTGGCCTCCACACATCCATCGTCTCAACGGCCTCAAGCCAGACCCTAGTTTCGGGGGAGAGAAGCAAAGCACAAGAGAAGCTAGTGAGCTAAACTCTGCACACAGGTAAGTGATCATAACCGAGATCATGGCTATACGTATAGATTATTAACCTCTACGGAGAGTACACTATTACCCCAGGGATGCAGGGACTCACGTAATTAATTAACGAAGTCGGCACAGGAGCATGCATGAACGTGATACGTGCTGCGCTGCTGGATGCTTCACGTAACTAAGGAAGGGGCAGAGGAGCATGCACGCTTATGCAGCCTGCTTGCTGGCCGTGCGGCCAAGAGGGAGGCCACGGGATAGGCTGGAGGCAGGTATAGGAGGGAGCTTTGGCCCAAGGAATTAAGGAGATGTTTTCTATTTCCTATACAAGGATTTTAGGAGAAGGGCTCCCTCCAAGCACAACAAGACAAGAATCAAATCACACGTGCATCTTACTCTAAATGGTGCACAAGATTATTGTAAATTCAGTTGAATAAGATTGAGGAAAATTAGGGTTAGTAGGAAAAAGGTTGACTTAAGTTGACTACACGTTATATGCAACACACATTCATCAGAATTTTTTTTGAAAATCGGGTTTTTTATTACACAGAAACACGGGATGTTACACCTAAGAGAAAAAAGATGAACAATAAAAAGGAATAAGGAGAAGAACCCCTCACATGAAAAAAAACACTAGCTAGAGAAACTAGCCTTCCACGGCTAACATGATAAGGGACCAGTTCTAGCTTATAATCCGATTGTTGGTGTGAGAAAGAAGAATCTCACCAAACACTTCGAGTGTGTTTGATTCTTTAGATCGCCGCTTTCGATTATGTTTGATTCTTTTAACCGCCGCTTCTGAACTTTAAACTAGCATAATTAAGAATCAAAAAATTCTCACGGTACGATGATTATAATTGAGTCAAATAAGTGGTCGCAAACAGAGTCAAGGCCAAAGAAAGTAGTCCACTACAAGTTGTAGATAGCAGCTATCAAGGCCAAAAAAAAAAGTAGTCCACTACAAGTTGCAGATAGCAGCTACCACTATAATTTAATATTGACCATATCAACATGTGATGTTATTCGGTAAATTTTCAATTTAAATTGAAGCCTAAAAATTTAAAACATATATTTGATATTCTAAATAACTTTAGAAATAATTATCAACTACAATTTGAGATCGCATTGAGATCTGCAACATTGATGTAGACTATGTTACCATCTAATTTTTTTTTTGGAAAATTTTCAATTTAAATTTTAAAATCTAAAATTTAGAACATACATTTGATATTCTAAACAACGTTAAACAAAAAATAATTATATCCACTACAAAGCTCCAGATCGCATTGAGATCTGCAACTTTGCTATAGACCATGTTAACATCTGAAATCGTTTGAAAATTATAAATTCAAAATTATAAGATCTAATAATTCTAAGGGGGATCATTTTGTTTGGAGGAATTAAAATCTACTTAATAAATTAAGTTATTTGGCTTGGACTTTAATATTCCACCACTGTCCAAAGTTCATATATATAAGCCTATCTCAAATTCATAGATAAGAGATGAAAATTGATTCTATAAATCATCGTACTATGTTTTTAATTTGTAACTTATAACACGCTCTTTAACTTGCTCCTCTATGGTAGAAATACAACACATAAGTATCACTCTCGTTTAGCCAACAATAATATACAAATATATCCATATACAACCATATTAGCTGAGTTAATATGTGTCTAAATTATGATTCTTAAAATGAATTCAATTCAAGGATCCAAACGGGGCCTATACAATTATTTTACTCTAAACAGCTACAAATTTTACCTCAACTCTTCAAGCCTCCTAAATTAAAAACTTAGAAGTCACAGTTTTCATCAATCGCCATTATCTTAAGCACCTCAAAAAAGCTCTTGTACCTTGAAAAAGTCATGAACACCTTGAAAAAGGAGGCGCAGAGCACACCAAACCTGTGGCAACTTCGTTCAGCAGGAGAAGCAAAACCAGAGCACCTCCAGAAGCATAGCTTATTTCATTATCAAGGTACACAGCATATATTAACATGACCACAACTGCTTTCGTCTAGAGCTCTATACTTCACTCAATCCATGGGACCATTCAACTGCACACATACACACATCTGATGTCCAAAGGTTCAACAGAGTTTGTTGCATTTCATGCACTCACAGGACCTGACCTTAGTCACTCTTGATCTCCACAGAGCGCAGCGGGGTCGGGTACAGCAGCTGCTTGCCGCCAGACTCGGCCATCGTCCTGCTCGCCGTGTCGGCCTGCCTGGCGCCATGGCCGTGCATGTACAGGAGGCGGTAACAGGCCTCGACGACCTCTGGCGCGAACACCCGCCACAGGTACATCGCCCCGAACCACGCCGGCACGGTGAGGTATGGCTCGCCTTGCTGCGCCGCTTGCACCATGGCCTTGGCGCAGTTCTTGGCGTACTCCACCGGGAACAGACCAATCTGAGCCTGAAATACGCATAGCCATGCTCGTCATCAGCATATCAATGTGTAATTAGTTCCAACACGATCGCAGAGCTCATCATCACTTCATCAGCTGAGTATATATCAGTGTTGTCACTCACGTCGCGCATTTCTTGATCAACCTCCACTTCGCCATGCTCCTTGAGGTATTTCCCTTTCGACATCTCGGACTCGATCCACCCGGGCGTCACCACCGTGATCCCGACTTGGTTTCCCAGCTCGGTCCGCAGCGTCTCAAAGAAGTTTATGAGGGCAGCATTGGCAGCCTGAACATGTAGTAGACAAACAAATACACATGAAACTGATAGAATTTCCAAGTCATTCCAACATGCTGAAATGAAATCAGTTGAGCGGATGAAAGAAATTCCCTACATTATAGAAGCTCATTCTAGGAACTGGATTCCATCGGGTTGCAGATGCAGTCACCACGATTCTCCCTCGGCTCCTCTTCAGATGAGGCAGGGCAGCGAACGTCGTTTGAACAGAACCCCAGAAGTTGACGTCCTGAAGAACCAAGTAGATCAGTTCAGCACCTGCGCATATATATTTATCTATCTAGGAAATGAAAAGCAAACAAACAAGGCCAGCTCCAGGGATTTAGGAAACATTACAAGCTGAGAGCTGTATTTTGTGACGTCTGGAATCTCCTGAAACGCGCCTACGCTCGCGATGCCGGCATTGCACGCTAGATGGTCCACTGAAACAGACAAAGGAAAAGCTTGCAACGACAGACCTAGCTTTCACAAGCCAAGCTGTAACTGTTCGGTAGTCTCATGCACTCACATCGGTCGTAGTGACTGATCGCGGTCTGAACAAATCTGTTGCAGTCATCGGGGGCAGAGACGTCGCCCGGGAGGACGATGACGTCACGCGCGCCGAGCTCTAGTGCTCGACTCCCTTCTAGCGACGAGGGCTAGAGAGGCCCGCTTCAACGCGTATTGGTAGGTCAGTTGCTGCAGAGATCAAATGAGCTGAATCTAACTAGTATTGGTCAAAACTCGACACAGAGAGCACCTGAACATCCTCATGATGTGACACCTACTAGTCGTTATATTAAGGATGGACTTATGGTCAATAACTTAAATCCGGCTTGATCCGTTTCTTTTTTTTATTTGAAACAGTATTTTCCTCTCACAAATTTTTCCAAAATTCCTCCAAATCATCCGAATTACTCCAGAACCATACCATCCGAACGGGGCCATAATCTTAGATCCTAATCCCTTGGTGATTCAAAGAGCAATGGACAATTAAACAGTAAATAAGATGCGAGGAACATGAACAGTCGCAAGGCAATCTAAACATGCAAAACTGATCGATGAGCAGGTAAAGAAAAGTAGTCCACGTTTTGTGGCCTTGCATAATATCAGTAGTACTGTAGTAACAATCAGTAGAAGACAGACATTGGGTGTGTGGGTGTCACCTCGCCGATGCCGGAGGAAGCACCGGTGATGAGCACGACCTTGCCGGTGAGGTCCTCGGGGAAGAGCCAGGAGAGGAAGGAGTAGCACGTCTTGAAGAGGTAGTAGGGCGGGTAGAAGAGCAGCAGGCTGGCCACCATCGCCGGCGTCCCCACCCAGTGGAGCACGCCGTTCACCAGATCCATGACGACGACGCGGCCTCTTCGCTTGCTTCGCCTGCTCTTGCTCAGTTGCGCAACTATATACGAAGACGAGCCTCGCAGTCGCTCCTTGCCTTCTTAACTTTTAATGGATGTGCAGTGGACGTCTCTCTGACTCCCTGTTATCATCACCAGTGAGGAGCGCGAGCAGGATCGATCGCCTGCTGTGCTGCGTGGATAGAGCAAGCTCCGCGCGGCGACACGTAACCTGTGCCGCCGGCCGAGACGTGGAGACTGGAGAGCAACTACAGGATGATGCCGTCCACGCGTCCGTAGCATTCTAAACGGCACCTGATGCGCTGGAGCGGGGCTCAATGTATCTTTTTTTTTTTTGAATCGCTCAATGTATCTTTTTGTTGAACCATGTATAAATATGTCGATCAAGCTTCTTGTATTTCATTCAAATAAAAATATCTCTGTGTACTCACATTTACATTGGATATTATGGTGATGCAATGCTAGCATCAATGCTTCGGGGTCCGGGGATTGGATAGCAGTTTTTTTGCCCACCTCTACGTGATACCTTGGCGATGAGTGGAAACGATCCTGAGTGTAGAGCACCTGACAAACCTATGACTTGTAACTGTTTAAATTCCCTGTCACCCATGGGGATGTAGCTCAGATGGTAGAGCGCTCGCTTAGCATGCGAGAGGTACGGGGATCGATACCCCGCATCTCCATTTCTTATATTTTTATTATTTTTGTCTTTTTTTTTGGCTTTCCCAGTTTCTGCAATTTTTCTTCCATTTTTTTCTGGATTTCCTTGTTTATGTTTTTTGAGACCCCTGAGATATAAACCGATTTTTCTCCCTTTGTGTTTGGCTTTCCCAGTTTGTGTTTTTTGAGACCTTGAACCTTTTTTTTTGTCCCCTTTTTTGGCTTTCCCAGTTTCTGCACCTTTTTTCTGGCTTTCCTTGTTTCTGTTTTTTTTAGACCCCTGAGATATAAACCGATTTTTGTCCCTTTGTGTTTGGCTTTCCCAGTTTGTGTTTTTTGAGACCCTGAACCTGTTTTTCCTCCATTTGTTCTGGCTTCCCTGTTTCTGACTTTTGAGACACCTGAGCTATATATAAGCTGTGTCTTTCGAGACACTGCACTCCAGACCGCAGTGTTAGGTTTCAGCATGCCAATCAACAAACACAGAAAGATCTCCATCATTTGCCATGATCCGAGTTTTCATGCACTGCACGTCTGCACCTCTCCAAGTCTTTTAAGATGCAAAAGAAACAACTTTCAGTTTGCCAAGTACACACACTGCCTGTCTCTCTCTCCTCACTCTCCACTTCTCCAGTCTCCCCTCCCCCTTCCCTTTTCTTCAGAATGCATGCATCGCAACGGTAAAAAGAGAAAAAAACACCAAGACGGTTTCACCGATTTATGTGCAGCCTGCTCTCCAAGTACAGTAGGACACCAACACTGAACTGTGCCTGTCCATCCGTTCCAAGCGTCATCAGGTTTTACAGTACCATACAAATACATCCAAACAGGAAAGCAAACAAAGCGTCAATCCGATCGAAGCTGTGTATCTTGTCCATTTCACATGGTACCACATGCCAAAACGCCCAGCCGATTTACTCACCCACACGCGGCTGTAAAACAATCCCGGGCATCCAGACAAGTTACAGTAGCTGATAAGTGATAAGGGTCAGGCTCTTGAGGAACAGATGGCTGATGCTATTCTATTTTGACCATTGCTGGGTAGAGATAGAGTTTTACTCTGCTTGGAACTTCGTCTTTCTCGGTGACGGTGATAATTTGGTGTCCTGGTCATCCAAGCGACAGATCGCGGTTTCTCGTTCCAGTGTAGAGGCGGAGTACTATGCCGTTAATCATGCTAAGTGCTGAGTGTTGTTGGCTCATGGCAGGCAATGTTAGATGATCTCTATCCAATTGGCCCAACGGCTAATTGGGCCCTTGGATCCGCACCCTGATCGGGGGCGCCCAACCCTACATGGTTGGTGGGTCCTCGTCACACTGCGCTATAAAAGAAAGGTGGGGGCCGGTGGCTTAAGACACGAGGTTCACCTGAGCTACAGTCGCCCCACCGACATAACCCTAATTCCGATCTAAGAGAGGGTGCGCAGCCAGTGACGGGAAGCACCGCCACCGGCCAACGCCGCTACTGCACTGCCGCCCTCCGACATAGCACCGCCATCGGGTCTTCACCAAGCACCGCGATGGCGAGCCCGTCTTACTCAAAGGCGGCCGATGGTTTGCACCTCCTTCACCCCTCTCTCTCTCACTCTATCTATCAATTCTGTACTAGTAGATGTTCTAAGACTCACTGTTTATTCTCAAAACAAGTAAACATGCTAGATCTATGGCTAGTGATCCTGTTCTAAGTCTATCAATGGTATCAGAGCCCTAACTAGGTGTAGATCTAGCCAATCGGAAAAGAAAACCGAGTAGCAACATTTAGAAGGAGGTGATCGATTCGTTTTCGGATCTAAACAGAGGGTTCATCGAACCCTAAACCCAAAATCGGGTGAAGAAAAGGAGTAAGCAGGGTCTCGGTTTTTGTAAAGCAACTCAAACTCTAACCCTAACCCGTGCAAACCGCTCGGGGAAGAAGAACAGTATGAAACCCTAACCCTAACCCTAAATCGGACAACTTCCAAGAAGAAGAGAAAGAAAATCCATTCAGAGGGAAGAAGGGGAAAGGGGAAGGGCTTTAGAAGATGGCTTACCTCGCCGCTGAACCGCGTTGCTGTTTTGCCGGCACGCGGGAAGAAGGCCGAGCCGTTGCTCGTCAGGTGAGTGTGAAAGTGCATCTAGCCCTTTAGTGGGTTTTGGATGGTTGAATGACAACGTGATTAAAGGTCTAACCCGTTTGCTAAGTGTGGACAGGTAATAGGATATCTCATAAGTACTTAATGAAAGCCAAAATGATGCGTTGTTGTATAAAATAATCTAGTTCAAGCACAAGACAACAACGTAAATGAAATTCATGCAAAGGCTTATTTATTGTGGGATTTCCATGCTTTATGTGAAAGCAAGCTCGTAAGAATTAATTAATGAGACATGAGGGTTTGCATATAGAATGGTCTCATATTTGAAGCTTGCTAAATTGAAATGAAAAAGATAACAATACAAATGAATGGTTGATTCAACACAAGATGTGACTTGATGGCTTGAGATGGTGAAGATAGCAAGGAAAGGCTTCGAGGTACTAAGCAAGGGTGAAGGGCAAGCGACGGCTTGGCGGCCGAAGAACCTAGCTAGGGTGAAGAAGGGAGTACTTGCATTTAGTTGAGGTACTAATCAAGCTACGATGGTCATATTGATGTGGAGGATCAAATCTATATTGGACAAAGTGTTTGAAGTGACTTGATGCATTTGGAGTTATTTATATTTGATGAATGGAATCCAGTCATGTGCTCAAGATGGCTATGCTCAAGTAACAAGATCAATATCAACATGCTGGCACCCTTACTTGATGAAGATTGAAAGAGACGGCATTAATTCAAAAGAGGTCAACTCAAGCGGTATAAATTCGTTTTTCCTTTAATCTTGAGTTTAATAGGTATGTCGTACTATTAAGAGGGATACATCATGTTGATAGATAATGTTTCATAAGTGCTCAAGCCAACCCATGTGAGTTTTGAGTATTTGAGAGACAAAAGAGCTAACTGATTTCTTGCTGGTCTGGCAATACCGGACGTGTTCGGTATTTGCCCAACAATGGTAAAATTGTTGTTCTCGGTTGGTTCGTCGGGAGTTCCGACATAAGTCGGGAGTTCCGATGTCTCGCGCTTTAACTAACTTGGAGAGTTCACTGTGGTGGTCATACCGGACGTGTCCGGTATTACCAGAGGCCAACGGCTAGTTTTCAAATGCCTTGAGAGTCGGGAGTTCCGATGTAAGTCGGGAGTTCCGACTGTCGGAAGTTCCGGCATGAGTCGGGAGTTCCGACAACTCACAAACTTCAACTCAGTTACTTAGTTTTCAAATATGCTGAGGGTCAGGAGTTTCGACGTGAGTCAGGAGTTCTGACTGTCGGGAGTTCCGGCATTCATCGAGAGTTCTAACGCCTCACATTGACACTGTAACTTAGTTATCGTTGGCACAGTGTAAGTCATACCGGACGTGTCCGGTATGCTATGGCAACGGCTAGTTTTTCTAAGAGGGTTATAAATACTCCCAAGCCTTCACCTTTGGAGGCTGCTGATTCTGCTGATACACATACACGTTTTGAGCCTTGCCAACTCTCCCAAACCCTCTCTTAGTGAGTGTGTGATCCAAATAGCAAAATCAATTTGTGGGTTAAGAGAGAATTTGAAAAAGAGAGCAAGCCACCACTTGAGCACTTGTGCATATTGTCTATTTCATGATTCGCATTTGTTACTCTTGGACTCTTCGGTCCTAGACGGTTAGGTGTCGCCGGAGAGCACCCGAGAGATTGTGGTGTGCCTCAGAAAGTTTGTAACGGTCGATTCCGCCGCCTCGGAATCAACTAATGGAATGAGGAAAAGGAGTTGGAAAAGACTCCGGCTAGAGTGACCTTCATGGTATCCTCTAGGGCTCACCTTCGTTGGGTCGCCCGTAGCCCCCTCAACGGAGAGTAATCACTTCAAAAGCAAGAATTGTTTCTCATCTCTAAGATGGAAGAACTAAAGGCTCTAAGTGAAAGGTATGAAAATTTGTCAATTGAGCATGCTTTAGTTACTAACTCCTCTTCTAGTGTTTCACAACAAGAGAAGGAAAACTTTGAGCTCAAGGCAAGGCGAGATGAACTATCAAGGAAGTATAATGTGCTACATGCAAACTATGTTCATCTAAAGTGCTCTCATGATGAAGTAGTAGAATCAAGCATCATGCGTAAGGTAGCTCATGAGGTTGTGATCACATCGGTAAAATTTTCTCAACCTCTCACACATTCACTCACTAGTACACCATCTCAATTAAATATTTCTTGTATTAATGAGTGTGCTCCTCAAGCAAGCCAATCTTCGATTGAGCTAAATCTTATAGAAAACATAGAGCTCAAAGAAGAGGTGAAAAGGTTAAAGAAAGATGTGATTCGGTTGAAGGGTAGGGAGAAAGCACAACCTTCTCAAGATAACCGTGATAACATGGTGAAGAAGCTTGAGAAGGGTTCAAACCTTGCTTCCTCCAAAGCCCAACAAAAGAATCACATTTCAAGTAAGGCCAACACAACCAAGAGCAAGAAATATGGAAAAAGGTTATGCTATGGTTGTGGATTATATGGACATGAGTGGGCAATGTGTCCACATAAGAGTTGGTCCGACAAGTGTGAAGCGGCCGAACAAAAGGCCTCAAACAAGTTGGCCAACCAAAAAAAAAGTGATGGACAAAGCGCTTGTCTCATGAGCAAGAAATTGGAGCATCCTACCAAGAAATGCCCAATGTACAAAGAGGCAAGAAAGGAAGCCCAAGTTGCAACAAGAAGATGCTATGGATGCAATGAGATGGGCCATAAGGTTGATAGATGTCCATACAAGCAAAACAAGCATAGAGCAAACAAAGGCCGCATATGCTATGCTTGTAGAAGAAAGGGGCATCTAAGCTATGAATGCCCAAATGGTAACGCTCCTAAGCCGAACACATTTGTTTATAATGATAAGCTTAGGAAGACCACAAATGGAGTTAGCACTAGCAAGGTGATGTGTTCACCATAAACTAGTGCTAAAGCCATTTGGGTGCCTAAGCACTTGTTGACTAACCGAAAAGGACCCAACAAGAGTTGGGTACCAAAGTGTGCTTAGATTAATGATGTAGGTACTTGGTGATGAGATGAAGGCTTCGGGGTGGTTGAGCAAGCAATTTGATAATATTCACTCAATCTATCAACCAATTCTTATTATAATCTCTTATATGGTTGACCCGAAGATAATTTAATGAATATATCATTTACTTCATCTTCACCATTGGTAACAAGTACCTAAACCTTATAGGATAGCCACTTTATTTGTTTTGTGCTCAATAACTCACAAATAGGCATATTTGTGAAAAATTGAAAGTGACTAATTAGTTTTACTTAATAATTATCATGTTTGCCATATGATGATTTTAATAGCTCTCTAGTAGAGCAATTCATTTGTTGAGTTGCAAGTATACAATAAATAATAGAGCTAAAATGAAGAATCACAAGCAGCGGATTATTTGCTTCTGTCCTGCACCTATCGGACGTGTCCAGTATTACTATCGGACGTGTCCGGTATGGATAGGGACAGAAAGCAAGTGTTTCTATTTTGCGTATTCCGGACGTGTCCGGTATACCTACCGGACGTATCCGGTATTGCAGGAACCAGAACACTAATAGGATTACAACTGAGTCTTTGATCCATATATTTTCATATATCCTCAATTTACTCAGAAGCTTGTGGTTTACCAAATCTAAGTGGATTGTGAGCATCTCTTGAACTCAAATTTAAATATGGCAAATTATTTGTTTATGGTTCAAAATAAAAAATTGTCTCCCATATTCTTAATAGAATAAAGTACTAGTTGAAAGTCATTCAAATTACTTAAAGCACTTATTTAGGGGGAGCTCAGTTTCTATTTTGCACCCTTGTGGACTAACACATTTATCTAGCATTATTTGTAGTCCTTTGAATGAAAATGTATCTAGCATGATTATTTGGTAATTAAGGTCAACATAAATATTATCATGCTATGTATCTTCTTAGTGGTATTCTTGTGGGCTCAAGGCAAAGGTATGTCTTTACATACATGCATTATAAGTGCATCTAAGGCCCTTTATATGTTAGAATGTGCATTTGTGTGACATAGGAGAGATGTTTTTAAAAAAACTCATTACTAGCATGTGTAGGTGGTGTGAATTTGAAAAACTATTTGAATCTTGGTCTTTGTGACCTAGCCTTGTCATGTGATAACTATAGCTCTCCTTGATTGTTTGATTGGCTAATTATACATGACATGGCTTTCTTAAGTCCACAATCTACTATGTCTCACAATATCTCTCTCAAATAATCAAAATCTATATATGCCAAATATTTAGAAAAGAGAAGTGATACTCATGGCATTTGGATAAAAAAAGTATTTACACCTTGTTTGGATCAAGAACATACATGTTTTTGGATCAACAAATGATAGAGAAGGGGATTGGAATTAAGTGAATGAAATTTAGAAAAAGATTAGCCAGCCCACAAATACCGGACATGTCCGGTATGAGCGGGGTTATAAAACGGCCGGTACCCCTTCGGTCAAGATAGTTTCTCCTCCTTCCAACCAACCTAGCCGCCTCTCCTCAACCTCCATTGACGATTTCGAGTTTCCACCGTGAAAAGAAAGAGAGGGAGATTGGATCAGAGGAGATTTGCATCAAGATCGAAGACTTCGGGACTTGGATTTCCAATCGTATCTTCATTCACTCTCACAAGGTACCCTAATCCTAGACCTCATCCGATCTAAGCGGTTAGGGCATGATTTTAGAATTCCTTCGGTAGAGATGCTACATTACCTGTCTAGAAGCAATGCCCAAAGTTTGGATTGGATTGGTTGAAGATTGAGCGAAGGACCCCGGTTAGGGTTGCTGTCCGCTCATACCGCATACCTGATGTGTCCGGTATGGAACAGCAGAGCATATTTTGCTCCCTTGTTTCAATCTTCTCGGTGGTTGATTCTTAGGACTAAGTTTAATTGTCTATTGTGTTTTGTGAGCCTTATTGACCTAGTTTGGTTGAGGTGATTACAAAGCATAGGATAATTACTCTTATTTCTATGTTTCAACTAAAATAAGCTATCGTTTGGGCATGTATCTAAAATTCCTTGCAAATCTTTGGATACAGGACAGCAGCTATGAGCGGAAGACTAGAGCCTAGGTCCAAGCATAGGCATGATCCAGCACTAGAAAAACATAAGAAGGCAAGACAAGAAATGCATCCCAGATATAGTCAGTAGCAGCAGGGGACTCTCCAGGGCTACTAGGGGTGATCCACAGTACAAAGAGGGAGACAACAGTTCTTCCTCTGACACAGATATAGAGGAGTATAGAGTGGAGCCCAGTATTAGAAAGAGGAAGAGCACTGACAGAGATTCAGATGGTGGCAGCTCAAATGATGAGCAAGAGATTGAGGAGGAGCAGGCTGTACCTCCAGCTCAGCACCAGCTAGGTCAGAGTATGCACTATGGTTTACTTGAGCCACATCCACCTAGTGTACCCTCTTATGTCACCAGAGTTGACTATCGAGGGAAAGGCACGACCAGAAGGGCCAGAGATGAAAGAAGAATTGATCCAAGGGGCTTGTCTAGGATTCAGTTTGATCATCGATTTCAGACAGCCTTTCATATGGACTTCTACACCAGTGTGATCCTCGCCAGGATCCCAGTGATTGCCAGGTCTCAGTGGATTGACTACCAGTATGTCAGAGATTTGCAGAAGGCCTCCATTGATCATGCTATTGCCATTTGTGAGCATATAGGGGTTTATGAGATTATGGAGTTCTAGCATGACTGGAACACAGAGGTGGTAGCTCAGTTCTATGCCACCCTGTATGTTGAGGAGGATGAGAGGCGTATGCACTGGATGCTTGAGGGCCAGTGGTACTGTGTTGATTATGATGCTTTTGCAGCTCTACTTGGCTTCTTAGATGATGATCTTCAGAAAGATAGGATCCACACAGAGCAAGTATTGCCTCCAGAGCAGCTTGCCTACATGTACCCACCTGGGGGTGAGAGAGGAGTGGTGGGGAAGGTTCTAGGTCTTCACCCTACTTATAGATACCTGGACAAGATGTTCAGGAAGACCATTGATTGCAAGGGTGGAGATAAGGGAAACATTGTAGATTACTCCAGAAACCTACTCCACATGATGGCACCTGATGCACGACCTTTTAGCGTCTTTGACTTCATATGGTGCGAGATCAGGAGTGTCGGCAAGAGGCCCCTCAAGGGCTGTGGTTTTGCTCCCTACATCATGCACATGATTGAGCAGGTCACGGGGCATACCTTTGAGTATGACAAGGTACATAAGGCCCTAAAGATTGTTGTAGACTTGCCTGAGGTTGGGGTACCTCTAGTAGGACCAGGAGGAGGAGCAGCAGCACTAGAGGCAGATGCACCTACAGGTGGTGTAGCAGTAGGATGAGCTTCTCCTCTACCACATGCTCCTTCACGTTCTTCTTCACATCACCATAGTCCTCATTCTCCTATTCGCAAGATGTTCAGTGCTATCTTTGGGATGTGCAAGGACATACGGACCTGTCAACAGAAGGAGAGGGAGCCTAGGAGGAAGGGTACTCAGACTTTGAAGCAGATTGCTTCTAGACTTGAGCTTGATCCTCCAAGGTCTCCACTATCAGATGAGGCAGCTAGTGAGCCTGAGACTGAGGAGCAGCAGTAGGGCAGATACGACGCAGAGTTTGTTGAGTTCCTTCAGCGACAGCACCAGCAGCAGGCACCAGAGCACCCTGGCACTTTACCACTATAGGCTCGTGTGCCTACTCACTCTCAGCCACGTCCTAGTGCAGCAGACGAGTATGCTTTAGACTGGTGGAGTGACCTCACGGGTAGTTTCTATGACCCGTCTGGTGTGGGTGGTTCTCGTCCAGTCAGTGCTACATGCTCAGATGATGAGGATGTTGGTAGAGATGAAGATGATGATGAGTGATGATAGCTGTTAGAGACAACTTGCAGCCCCTTTGTCCTTAGTATGTCATTGTTGGACCTTTGTGGTGATAGATGACAAAGGGGGAGAGAGACTGATTAAAGCTTCAGGATATTTGTTTCATTTGCTTATCTTTGTACCTGAAGATATGTACTATAGGCTATAGTTTTTGTTTTTGAGCTTCATTGATGTATCTTGGATTTGAGATAGATTGTATCCTATGAGAGATGAGACTCATTTATGTTTTATCTTTGTATCTCTTGAGACATGATCTTTATTTATATATTAGTGGCTTGTGGACTTGAAAAATGTGTAATGAGTGCTATGTGTGACATACATGTGTTGTATTTATTTTCATAAGAACTATGCATGTTAGAATAAAAATAGTTGATGTGATGTCTTTATATTTATTCTTGTGTGATATATCTTAACATATGCATCACGATTTTACTTTGTCACACACACACATGCACTCCACGGATGCAATGATTTAGGGGGAGTCTCCTATATGTTTTAGTATGTGCAAATGACATTTGAGGTCATTTCATGAATTCTAATCATAAGCACATATTAAGGGGAGCCTCTCATAAATCATTGAACCCAAAAGTTTAAATGTTTATATTCTTTTGTAAGCTTTAATCAAGTTGTCATCAATCACCAAAAAGGGGGAGATTGAAAGTGCATCTAGCCCTTTAGTGGGTTTTGGATGGTTGAATGACAACGTGATTAAAGGTCTAACCCGTTTGCTAAGTGTGGACAGGTAATAGGATATCTCACAAGTACTTAATGAAAGCCAAAATGATGCGTTGTTGTATAAAATAATCTAGTTCAAGCATAAGACAACAACGTAAATGGAATTCATGCAAATGCTTATTTATTGTGGGATTTCCATGCTCTATGTGAAAGCAAGCTCGTAAGAATTAATTAATGAGACATGAGGGTTTGCATATAAAATGGTCTCATATTTGAAGCTTGCTAAATTGAAATGAAAAAGATAGCAATACAAATGAATGGTTGATTCAACACAAGATGTGACTTGATGGCTTGAGATGGTGAAGATAGCAAGGAAAGGCTTCGAGGTACTAAGCAAGGGTGAAGGGCAAGCGACAGCTTGGCGGCCGAAGAACCTAGCTAGGGTGAAGAAGGGAGTACTTGCATTTAGTTGAGGTACTAATCAAGCTACGATGGTCATATTGATGTGGAGGATCAAATCTATATTGGACAAAGTGTTTGAAGTGACTTGATGCATTTGGAATTATTCATATTTGATGAATGGAATCAAGTCATGTGCTCAAGATGGCTATGCTCAAGTGACAAGATCAATATCAACATGTTGGCACCCTTACTTGATGAAGATTGAAAGAGACGGCATTAATTCAAAAGAGGTCAACTCAAGCGGTATACATTCGTTTTTCCTTTAATCTTGAGTTTAATAGGTATGTTGTACTATTAAGAGGGATGCATCATATTGATAGATAATGTTTCATAAGTGCTCAAGCCAACCCATGTGAGTTTTGAGTATTTGAGAGACAAAAGAGCTAACTGATTTCTTGCTAGTCTAGCAATACCGGACGTGTCCGGTATTTGCCCTGCAATGGTAAAATTGTTGTTCTCGGTTGGTTCGTTGGGAGTTCCAACATAAGTCGGGAGTTCCGACGGTCAGGAGTTCCGACGTCTCGCACTTTAACTGACTTGGAGAGTTCACTATGGTGGTCATACCGGACGTGTCCGGTATGGACGACCAGAGGCCAACGGCTAGTTTTCAAATGCCTTGAGAGTCGGGAGCTCTGACGGTCGGAAGTTCCGGCATGAGTCAGGAGTTTCGACAACTCATAAGCTTCAACTCAGTTACTTAGTTTTCAAATATGCTGAGGGTCGGGAGTTCCGACGTGAGTCGGGAGTTCCGACTGTTGGGAGTTCCGGCATTCATTGGGAGTTCCAACGCCTCACATTGACACTATAACTTAGTTACTATTGGCGCAGTGTAAGTCATACCGGACGTGTCCGATATGGCAACGGCTAGTTTTTCCAAGAGGGTTATAAATACCCCCAAGCCTCTACCTTTGGAGGCTGCCGATTCTGTTGATACACATACACGTTTTGAGCCTTGCCAACTCTTCCAAACCCTCTCTTAGTGAGTGTGTGATCCAAATAGCAAAATCAATTTGTGGGTTAAGAGAGAATTTGAAAAAGAGAGCAAGCCACCACTTGAGCACTTATGCATATTGTATATTTCGTGATTCGCATTTGTTACTCTTGGACTCTTCGGTCCTAGACGGTTAGGCGTCGCCGGAGAGCACCCGAGAGATTGTGGTGTGCCTCGAAAAGTTTGTAACGGTCGATTTCGCCGCCTCAAAATCAACTAGTGGAAGGAGGAAAAGGAGTTGGAAAAGACTCCGGCTAGAGTGACCTTCGTGGTATCCTCTAGGGCTCACCTTCGTTGGGTCGCCCGTAGCCCCCTCAACGGAGAGTAGGACTCGAATGAGTCCAAACTTCAGTAAAACAAATATCATGTCTCAATTCGCATTTCATTCGATATTTGTGTTGCTCTTGCTCTTATGCAGGTTATCTGTGTATATTGTCATATCTAGTAGGTACCTGTAATTTGATTTGAAGTTAGAAATCGAAAGAAGCAAGTTTAGGGCTGTTCCACTGAAACCATGTATACCGGACATGTCCGGTATAGCTACCGGACACGTTCGGTATTGATCACTATGCCAGGCTGTTCTACAAAACACGTCCATACCGGACACGTCCGGTATTTCCTGTCTGTGCTGAATATATATATTCTTTATACCTTATTTACTCTGTGGCTAACTTGTGAGGGGTGGTACTACACTTAATTTAGAGTTTCCATTTTGGAAGCTCTCTTTACTAATTGTTTCCATATTTAAAGGTGTTAATTTTCAGAAACGCCTATTCACCCCCCTCTAGATAGCATCCTACGTCCTTTCAGAGTGCGAGCTCCGACCAAGGGAGCCACCACTAGTCCGCTCGACGACGGCGCGCTCACCCACGTGGGGAGCGCGGGTGCCGACGAGGGGGCCGGCAACGGTGCCATGGTCTCTCTCTACGCTCTTGCTCTTTCGCTCGTCGACTGCTGCACTGAGGAGAAGAGAGGGGCGAGGCGAAGAGAGAGAAAGGTCAGACGCGAATGAGATAGGGTTTCGGGGGAGGCCGTGGCGCCGGGGTTTTGTTCGGCCGACGCGCGCGCTCGACCGTCCGATGCAGATGGACGATCGAGAACACTCGGACCAGATTGAGCCTAGGCGGGCGCGTGCGGCAGGCGGCTTTGCTGGCCCAGGCCCAGGTTGCGGCCTGGGAAGGCACAGCGTGCGCGAGAGCAGAACAGGCATGGGCCAATTTGTGCAGCTAGGTGGGCCATCACTGTGCATAGCGTGCCAGTATTTCGGTCCATATTGCACAGTAACATTTTTCATTTTTGTTTTATTATTTTCAGAAGTAGATTTCGATGAATTTTGTCCAGTTTAAATCTCTGTCAAAATTTGAACCAACGGGATAATTTTTTTAAAGAGTAGATTAGTACAGTAAATGCTTCTGAAAAATAGATAAATAATTTTTCATGTTTCCGCTGCAATATTAAAGTTTATAATCTTCTAATTAAATTCGAACCCACGGGAGAATTTAATTTGAAGAGTAGTCAATTTTAATCAGTAAATTATAATATTGTTATTTTTCTGACCAACGTTGATAATAGCAATATTATAATATTTATTCATAAGTTTTCCATGCATTAATTCTATTTCTGCCCAACGGTGATGTAGAATTAGTGTATAAGAATATTCTATGTTTTAATTTTGACCAACGTTAAATTAAAGCATGCAATTATGATGTTATATTTTTTCACTATCTCTAACGGTGTTTTTCAGGACTCAACCCAATAGCATTCATCTCGCACATACCACCTCTTGAAGAGGGCAACTATAGGGTATGGCGAGAGAAGTATGAATTAGCACTTGCGCCGTCTAAAAATGACCTAGCACTTACCTCCCTGTGTTCTACTGAGCCAATGGACCCGGTGAGGGAAGAAAACGAGTTTGATGCTGATTTCACTGCTCGGCAGCGAGATCATACAGAAGTGCGGATGAAGTATGATCTCAAACGCAAGAATTGAGATATTTTAAACCGCAAGTGCTTGATGGTGGCGAAGTCCACAATTTCAGTTGCTATAAGGGGGTCTATCCCAGATTATGATATCGCCACATAGTATCTCAAGAAGGTGGAGAGTTAGTTCACTGGCTCTTCAAAGGCTTATGCTAGTACATTGATCAAAAAATTGTTCAATAAGAAATATACTGGTGGCGGTATTAGAGAGCACATATTGAAGATGAGCAACACAGCTTCGAAGCTGAAACCAATGGATTTGGGGCTCAAGGATGAGTTCCTGATTCATTTGGTTTTTGCTTCCTTACTAAAGGAATATGAAACCTTTGTTGTTAACTACAACATGCAGCCCGACAAGTGGGACATAGAGAAGCTCATCGCAATGTGTGTTCAAGAAGAGGAGAGGCTAAAATCCTTATAGGGTGACTCTGCTAACCTTGTGAAGGACAAGAAAAAGAACTTCAATAAGAATGCCAAACCTCATGAGAAAGCCCCTCAGAACGACCATCATCCGAAGAACAACAATTCTCAAGTTGAAAAGGATCAGTGCAAATGGTGCAAGAAGCATAGACACTATCAAAGGGACTGTCCAGACTTCCTGAAGAGCCTTCTAAAGAGAGGTGAGGATTTCATTACATTCATAGATGAATCCTTGTATTTAAGTTATGCAAAATCTACTTGGTGGATTGATTCAGGTGTACTGTTCATGTTACAAATTTATTACAGGGATTTCGTACGAGGAGGACCCTGCAAAGAGGAGAAAGAAAAATTAAAGTAGCAAATGGAGTTGAAACTCAAGTTGAAGCCATTGGATATCTTTCTCTAAAATTAGTTGATGATTTTCTACTTAAGCTTTCAGATGTTCTATTTGTAACCTCTTTGCGAAGAAACTTAATAAGTGTTTCACATTTAGATGACGCTGGATATGATTGCCATTTTGGTAATGGCAAATGTTAGATTGTTTATAATAATAAATGTGTTGGTCTTGTCTTTCGACAAGACAAGCTTTATTTATTATCATTTTCTGAGAATGTGAATGATGTAAGTACTGAGAATGAGAATGCTTTCTCGTCTATGAATGCAACAAATAAGCAGAAGAGAGTGCATGATGTATCTTCAAAATTATGACACTGTCATTTAGGCCATATTTCGAGGGGGAGAATAGAGCGATTGATTAAGAAATCAATTCTTCCACCTTTAGAATTTTCAGATTTATAACAATGCATAGATTGCATAAAAGGAAAGTACGTTAAGAAAATAAAGAAAGATGCCAAATGAAGCGTATGAATTTTAGAAATAGTTCACACAGACATCTATGGTCCTTTTCCTGTGAAGAGTATGGATGGTTATGATTCATTTATAACATTCACAGATGACTACTCACGTTTTGGCTATATTTATCCAATTAAGGAAAGATTGGAAGCATTGGATAAATTTAAAATATTCAAGGCTGAAGTAGAAAATTAGCACAACTTAAAGATTAAGGTAGTAAGGTCAGACCGTGGGGACGAGTACTACGGTCGACACACCTCATATGGCTAAGTTCCTAGACCCTTTGCAAGGTACTTACAGGAAAATGGGATAGTAGCCCAGTATTCTACACCGGGCGAGCCTCAGCAGAATGGAGTAGCTAAAAGACGCAACCGTACCTTAATGGATGTGGTGAGAAGCATGATAAGTTACTCTATCCTACCGATAAGTTTATGGATGGAGGCGTTAAAAACCGTCATTCATATACTTAATCGAGTGCCAAGTAAGTCAGTGCCCAAAACATCGTATGAGTTGTGGACAGGAAAGAAACCCTCACTAAACTATTTACGTGTGTGGGGTTGTCCAGCTGGGGCAAAAGTGTTTAACCCAAACATAGGGAAGCTGGACTCCAAGACAGTCAGCTGTCATTTCATTGGCTATCCAGAAAAGTCAAAAGGTTATCATTTCTATTGTCCTGACAGACAAACAAAGTTTGTAGAAACAAGACATGCTGTCTTCTTGGAGGATGACATGATCAGGGGAAGCATGGTAGCGTGAGAAATTAGTTTTGAAGAGAAGCGGGTATACGTGCCCACTCCTATGGTTTAGGAGCCATTCTTTACGCTACATGTTGTTGTTATACCAACAGTGCAAGACACTGCACTAACAACACATGTTGTTAGTTCTCCTGTGGCAACAATGAATGAACATGAGGAACCTATCCTTCAGGATCCCCTAGAACCTGTTGTCACATATGGGAAAGAGCAACAACAGCCTCATATAGAACAATCGTCATCTACCAAAGCCCCTAGAAGGTCTCAAAGAGTCAAGAGATCAGCCATTCCTAATGATTATGAAGTTTATGAATGTGAGGAATTTCAAATGGAGGGTGATCCCACCTCATTTAAAGAAGCCATGAGAAGCGCTCACTTATCCAAGTGGCCTGAAGCCATGGAAGATAAAATAGAATCAATGAAAACCAATGGAGTTTGGAACTTAGAAACAATTCCTAAAGGAGACAAGACAGTAGGCTGTAAATGGGTCTACAAAACTAAACATGACTCCAAAGGGAATATAGAAAGGTTTAAAGCGCGACTTGTGGCGAAAGGTTTCATGCAAAGAGAAGGCATAGATTACAATGAGACATTTTCTCCAGTCTAATGTAAGTATTCTTTTAGAACCATAATGGCGCTTGTAGCACATTACGACTTAGAATTACATCAGATGGATGTAAAGACGATGTTCCTAAACGGGGATTTGGAGGAAAATGTTTACATGACACAACCGAAAGGTTTTGTTGTGGAAGAAAAAGAACGTATGGGATGCCGCCTAAAGAAATCCATTTACGGATTAAAATGAGCTTTAAGACAATGGTATTTGAAGTTTGATAGTACAATAAGAAAGTTTGGGTTTTAAGAAAATATAGATGACAATTGCGTTTATGCAAAGTTCAAGAATGGGGAATACATTTTTCTAGTCTTGTATGTGGATGACATCTTGCTCGCTAGCAGTGATGTTAATCTACTACTTGAAACAAAGAAGTTCTTGTCCTCATAGTTTGATATGAAAGATCTCGATGAAGCTCCGTTCGTCCTAGGAATAGAGATTCACCGAGATAGAGAAAAGGGGGTTTTAGGATTATCACAAAAGGCATACTTAGAAAAAGTTCTAAAGAAATACAGTATGCAAAATTGTAAGTCTTCACCTGCTCCCGTAGTCAAGGGCGATAGATATGGGGAATTTTAATGTCCCAGGAACCAATATAAAATCGATCAAATGAAAGCGGTTTCATATAGTTCAGCTGTCGGAAGTTTACAGTATGCTCAAGTGTGTACTTGCCCTGACTTAGTTTTTTTACCGGGTTGCTTGGCAGATATCGGAGTAATCTAGGAATAGAACACTAGAAATTAGTAAAGAAAGTTTTGCGTTACCTACAAGGTACGAAGGGTCTCATGCTAACGTACAGAAGATCTGATTCCCTGCACATAGAGGGATATATAGATTCTGATTATGCGGAAGATGAAAGAAAGTCCACGTCAGGATACATATTCACTCTTACAGGAGGAGCTATATCGTGGAAAAGTTCAAAGAAAATCGTCACTACATCGTCCACAATGTATGCCGAATTTGTAGCATGTTATGAGGCCATAGGGCAGGTGAATTGACTAAAGAAATTCATGCCCGGGTTGAAAGTGGTAGACGACATACATAAACCACTCAAGTTATACTGCGATAATAATCCAGCAGTATGTTATGCTCACAATAATAAGTCAAGTGGTGCTGCCAAACACATTGACATAAAGTATTATGTTGTGAAAGACAAAGTCCAGGATCATATAATTAGTCTTGAGCATATAAGAACAGAAAAGATGCTCGCGAATCCGCTTACAAAAGGCTTACCACCCAGCGTGTTCAGAAAACACTTAGCCGACATGGGTTTAAGAGAAATCCTATGATTCCTAGACAATAAGGGTATAGTTAAGAATCTGTTTCAAAACAGAGATATGCATTGTAGCTGTTTAATCTAATGGCAACTGACCGTGACAATGAGGCATGCTCTATGCACTGATCTGTGATGGAATGGGAACAAGATCAAGTAAGTAAGTTGAGTTTAAGTAATAAGGTGACATCAAGGGAGAGAATGTTAGATGATCTCTATCCAATTAGTCCAGGGCCCTTGGATTTGTGCCCTGATCGGGGGCGCCCAACCCTACATGGTTGGTGGGCTCTATCATACTGCGCTATAAAAAGAAAGGTGAATGCCTCTTCATGTTTATCACCGTGACACGAAACATATTGAGATGGACATTTTAAATAAGTTTGGGCTCTTCATGTCAACGCATCAATTCACAGACATAATAATGACTAAAGAACAGCCTGTATAGTTAGTATTTGTTGACTTTGTCTTGTATTATACTTTTCTGGTAACAGACACTAAGCCATATTCCGGCTATATGCCATAATGTGAGGAGGTTTTTCCTATTTACTACGTGGTAGTTTGACTCTCTCTCTAGCTCGGTGAGAGGTTGGGTGCACGGCCGTGTGGTCCTCCTGCCGCTCTGGCTGCTCAGTGGCCCCCAAACCCGCCGGCCGGAGCCTGCGTCTGAGGGCCTGTTCGGCCATTATTCAGCCTGTTTCGGCTTATACGATCGTGTATTATAAATTATAATAGTATTTTTCTCTTATATCAAACCAGTCAGTAGTACTTTTGATTTATAATCCACGATCGTTTCAGTCGAAACGAACAGACTGATTAAAATCGGCTAATAAGCTAACTAAAACTGTTTTATTATGAGAGAAAAATAATATAAAAGTATAAGTTTAAGCGAACAGACCCTGAGCTTTACCGGACCTGCTCCGCCGTACGTACGTCAGGACCAGCGCCGTGCTCCCTCCCAAACCGCGCGCGGCGGCGACACCGTTGCATTCACGGCATCGTACTCGTACACACCATGAGCAAGCAAGTCCACGTACAGCGCCTGCGCCTTCGTCGCCATGAACAGAGACGAGCATTGACGAGGCATTTTGCAAACTCTGCAGTAACGCGGT
The DNA here is from genome assembly GCF_019320115.1 of Miscanthus floridulus. NCBI lineage: Eukaryota > Viridiplantae > Streptophyta > Magnoliopsida > Poales > Poaceae > Miscanthus > Miscanthus floridulus. The sequence continues at coordinate 143,280,521 of NC_089582.1, forward strand.
GCGACGTTACTGTTTTCTGATGATGCAGACAAAGGAGAGCTAGACACAGCTACAGCTGTAGGCATTGGCATAATGGCATTGACAAACAGCAGTCGCAAATCTTTCGGCCCTTCCATCATATTCATTTTTCCCTATCCTCATCTGTACACTCGTCTTTCAAGGACAGGCCTGGTGGAGTGGTGAGAGCTCTCGCTGAGTCACCAGGTCGTGGGTTCGAAGCAGCCTCTTCGTAGATTTGCGGGGGAAGGTTTGCCTCGATTTTTTTCTTCCCTAGACCCCACTTGGAGCCTCGGATACTGGGTCTGCTTTTTTTTTTATCTGTACACTCGTCTACAAACAGCTTACTTCGGTACAACAACGACGACGACGCGTCAACAATCCACGTGGCAAGGGATGGGGGTACAAGTGGTATATAAGGCACAAGTATCAGGCCTTCTGTTGCCTTACTCTTACTACACAGGACTATCAGGCATTTCTCTTCATCATTGCATTGGTCTCAGGCCGTCCACCCTCCAGCCACCATTGAACAGAACACGCACACGCACCAGCCAGAGATTGGCTTAGCCATCGGTCATCTCCTTGGTTGATGGATATGGATATGCAGGGATGGATGGTGTATGCTAGGCCTTCGGGATTGAGCGCGACGAAACCCCGTGCAAGAGCTTTATGAATCCCAGGAAGCTCAGCTTCCCGTCGGCATGTCTGATCCAGTCTTGGAGGACAACGTGAAGAGGCACTGATGGGCCAAGTCCGAGTTCCTGGCAAACCAGAGATATGAATATAAGCGATGTTCAGTGAACAACTAACATCATGCCATGCATGGCCACCAATTGTCTGAACAGATGGAATCATACCGATGCAAGTTCTTCGATCACAATAGGCCGGTTCCCTTCCTTATCAAACAGTTCATATGCGCGCCTAGCGTGCTGTTCCCAGGTCTCCAAGGCTTCCATCTGGTAAACACTGATGGCAGAAGCAGCAAACTCTTCGAAATCCAATTTTCTGTACTGAAGAGTGCACACCTGGTAATGTGAAAAGCAGGGTCAGTGGTTTAGGTTATCTCATATACCAACACTAAAGCAAATACTAGAGGGTAGTCTGGGGGTGGCTTACGGTGTTAACAAAATCAACAACCCTAGAGTCCTTCATTGCATCTGTGGAGTTCTTCACTAGAGCCTGTGTGTTCCATTTACCTTTGAGCAATTGCACAGTGAAAGAGAAAAAAAATACAGTGAAGTGCAAAAGGTAAAATTAGTTACTAACCGATTTCAGATTTTGCAATGAGATATAACCATTCTTGTTTGGGCCCAGCAATTCAAACTGCTCCCTTACATAAAAGAGTTGGTTCGTTGTCAGCGTCTTGGCTAGGGCCTGCAGAATTCATAGAAATAATTAGCAACATACAATTTACTAAGCTGTGCATACCACCAGCTCAAGGTATGCAAAGGGAACATTCATCTACAGACAAAAAAAAGGAATCCTAGTTCCTAGACATGCTCTTTCTGAAGTTTGATTATGCATACCCTCAAAGCAGACTTCCGCAGTGAAGACGAACTGATGTAAGCTCTCATTAGCTTATAGATTATCATATCCAAAGGAACTTTCACTTGTTGAGCATTACGGATCCATGGATGACCTGCAGTTATCATTTATTTGAGAAAAGTGCTAAGCATCTTCACAGCAGGATAGCAGTGTGCAACAGTGCAATAAAAAAAGGGCGTACCCAGTGCAGAGAGCTTGTGCAACAGTGCAATGCGAAGCTAATTTTGAACTTACTGAGAGCTTGTGCGGCCGTCATTCTCTTGCGGTAATCCTTATTAAGAAGCCTTTTTACAAAATCTTTAGCTTCAGCCGTGAGAGTGGGCCATGGGGCCTCATCAAAACTTGGTTCCGCCTTCAAGACAGCTCGAAAGATTCCCGACTCCGTGCGTGCCCAGAAAGGCCGACTCCCACATAGTAAGATGTAGGCAATTACTCCAATGCTCCACATATCTGCTTCAGTGCCATAAGATCTGTGGAGCACCTCTGGAGCAACATAGTATGCACTTCCAACAATGTCATTTAGTCTTTCATCTGCAGAACAAAATGATGGCATTATGACCCACTGCAGCTATTTAATATGGCATGGATAAATAGTACACATGAATCCTCATGTAACTAAATAAGACCAACCTGGCTTCACAAAGTCAGACAAGCCAAAATCTATGACCTTCAAGGGGGAATTTTCTTCCTTTGAAGAGAAAAGGAAATTCTGGAAAAGGAATGAACAAATACATAAATCACCATACATGAGAGAGAGAGAGAGAGAGAGAGAGAGAGAGAGAGAGAGAGAGAGAACTGCATTGACTAAGCAATATTAGTATTACGGAAAGAATAAGAAATATACAGGAAAAACAGCATAATAGTTATGGTATCCGGTGGCAGTTTATGTTCAGTACCAGTGTAACATAAATAAAATTCCAGGTCAATGATACAAATATCGCAACAAGTTGTCAAAGTTTCCTAGCAACATACCTCTGGTTTCAGATCACGATGAACAACACCTTGAAGATGGCAAAATGATACAACACTCAAAATTTGTACCATAATGAGCTTCGCATCCTCTTCAGAGTACTTTCCACCTCTGCAAGGAAAGAAAATTCAAATCACAACCCTAGCAGAATAAATCCTTAGAGTTGTTGAAAATTATTTTAATGTTGACTCTATAGGTACCTAGCCAGTATCCTGTCCAGCAGTTCACCTCCTTTACATAATCTGAAACATAAGGAAACAGCTGAGTTAGGTTCAAGATGATCAAGTAACCAGAATTGCATGCGTGCACAGTAATATTAACCCCCATGATGACAGTGGGCCAAAATGACTGGTCTGTGACCAAACAATCCATCAAGTGGATCTACATCTAAGGAACATGTCTCAGAAGTCTAAAGGGCGTACCCAGTGCAGAGAGTTCCCGCTCTGTGTGGGGTCTGGGGAAGGGTGTCAGTGGCAAGCCTTACCCTCGCCTGTGCAATGCGAGGAGACTGCGACTCAAACCCGGGACCTTCTGGTCACAGGCGGTAAGACTCTACCGCTTGCACCAGGCCCGCCCTTCCTCAGAAATCTAAACCTACCAATATATACAAGAACAAGAGCTTCGGCTAATGAACAGAATAACATGTGAGTACAGAAAAAGCATTCGGTTTTTACAAAAAGGGTGCAAACTTACTCCATAACTATATACACATTATCTTCATCCTCGAAAGCATCGTAGAACTGCACTAGGTTACTGTGGCCTGTCAGAGAACTCAATATTCTCACTTCTCTTCTCACATCTTCAATGGCAATAGCTGTTGTCATCTGACAGAAGATTTATTGAGTGAGAATGTTGAAACTCTTGAGCTTAAATATGGGATCACACAATTGCAGAAAACAATTAATGGTAAACAGACAATCCAACCATGAAGATAACCTACATATATAGTAAATAGGAGTATTTTTAATAATCATTTTTTATGTGATTAAGCAAATGTATTAGCAGTTGGAGAATGCAACTAACAGTCTAAGAGACAAAAGAGAAAAATAGTCCTCTCCAATGATGATAGCAAAATGGTCAACCGAAAAACAAGGCTTGTCATACATATGCAGATCTCAAAGCACAAATAATGGTCTCAAGCAACCTATCCAACAACCAATACTGTTCAGCTCAATATTACTACAACTGTGCACTGCACAGGCAATAAGTGATCAATTATAGATACCACGAACTAAAATGCCTCTTGCTGGCATCAATCCTGCAAGACACCAAATAGCCAAAAAAGAATAAATCAAAGTGCAAACCATTCAAAATCCCTAAAGAAAAAAAAAATGTGATCTTATCGGTGTCGTTTGTCTTCACTTGCTTCCCATATCAATGATTTTGTTGCACTCATTTTCTACAAAGAATGAAACAAAAACCGGTGTTGCTGCCATCCTATGACAAACAACATGAGAACATGGAATGTGAGTAGCTGTGTGTGGGGCATTACAGCATTACATATGCAACAGGAGGACTGCCAGCTTTGCTCATAAAAGCCCCGGTCTGGCCGGGGATACTGAGCCTCTACAGGGTCTTAATTGAATGACCCCTCGTATAATTGCAGGGAGGCGCATAATGAGTGAACTCTTCAAGGGGAGTTAAACCATCGAGCTGTGATTCAACAGCTCTGCTCCCTTTTGACCTACAGATCTATCCAAGGGGATCATGTGCTTCTTCCACCTGTGGATGAAACATTGAGGGAAAGATTGGAAGAAGATAGTTGGTCACGGCAGGAGGAGGGAAGATGGCAGGTCTCGGCAGGAGGCAGCTGATGGCGCCATGAGCATAACATGAAACAATCAATGCAGGAAGCAGTCCACATCCAGATGGAGGAGGCTCATCCCCTGTGACGGAGCTACCACATGAATTTCATACCGGGGCGACGAGGTCACCCTGCCACCAGCTATCACGAGCACCCCGGGAGCTATTAGAAACCGAAGGGTTCGTAAAGTTGCCTCCTTTCCATTAATCAGTTACTAAGCGTGCTTTAACCCAGCTTGATTAGTAACGTTCTACCAAATTTGTGACGGCACATATCCATCCAGCTTTGTTTAAGTCCCTAATTCTACTGCTTGAAGCAGCAGCGTGACGAAACCGAACTAGGATCCAAGACCACAGGCATGGAGGTGAAAAAATACAGAATCCAAATGCTGAGTCTTGGTCAACACATAGAGAACTGCAGACGAATTAAAAAGTCTGGATCTTGACGACAAAACTGAGCATAGCAGCATGGTGTAGACATGCTGGAATCCAACCACGCAGGAATCTGACAAAAAATTGGCCAAACATGCAAAATGCAACTGGATGGGGACAACAACAAAGAATGTAATGTGCAGAGACGTTCTTCAATGACCAAATGATACAAACAGCTAGAGAACGGGACATGACAATGGGCAATGGCATGAACCATGAAGATGAGTGCGCGCGCGCGTGTGTCGAACCTTGGCCTTGGGGATGACCTTGACGGCGACGTCCTGGCACTTGTGCTCGCCCTTCTTGGCCTTGGCGGAGCACGTGTAGCCGAAGTGGCCGCGGCCGACCTCCTCGCCGAGGTCGTACTTGGCGAAGAAGTGCTTGGAGAAGCCGAAGTTCTTGTCCAGGCCGAGCTCCGGGTCGCCGCCCTCGGGGATGGACGCCTCGTTGGGCTTGACCGAGCCGTGCCGCCGCGCGAGGAGAGCGCGGATGTGCTTGGCGGGCGACGGCGGTGGGAACGTGCGCTTGAACCCGCCGCGCGCCGGCGTGGACGCGACGCTCGAGTTCGCCGGCGAGCCCTTGTAGCTGGACGGCGGGAGCGGGCTCGGCAGGTAGAACGGGAACTTGGGCTGCTTCGGCGTGCCCGGCTTCGCCGCGGGCGCCGCCGCCGACGGCGAGGTCGCCCCGTCCCCGCCGTCGCCCGCGCCGGAGGCTACGTGGGGATCCTCCTCCGCCTCGGCCTCCGGAATTTGCGTCGGCCTGCCATGGCAGAGCCCCATGGACCGGATCAAGAGCTGGAGGAGGGCTGTAGCTCAACGACGCCCAATTGAAGCAAAATTTCCTCCAAGAAACCAGGCAGCGGTGGGTCAGAGCGTCATCTTGAATTCAACAACCCGAGAAATCGACCAAAACCGGTCGCAAGGGACCCCCATGGCCTCCAAATTCTTTCCTTGGACTTGTAACAAGAGCCGCCAATACCAGAAAAGCAAGGAACCTCCTTGAGGCGAAGATCTCGGCCGACAATTTGGAACTCCCAAGAAGAGAGAAACCAGGCCAAAATCCTTCCCTTGCAGTGGCCACGCACAGAGCGCAAGCGCAGCGAAATGCCAGGGGAAGAGGATATGGGGAAGGATGGATCAGGCTCTCTATCGCGCACAGCGCAAGAACTTATTCCTTGATTCCCGAAGTGACCAAACAATTGGAAAAGCTGGAGGCTTTGAGCGAAAGGCTCGGATCAGAGGGGAATGGGGGCGGCACTAAAAGAAACAACTGGGCGGGCGAGTGAATCCTGTGTGAATTGGGAGGGGAGAAAAAGGGGCGGAGGAGGCCTCGCCTTGCTTTTGAGCTCTTTTCTTTTTCTCCAGTTTCTTTTGGTCGTCTCCTTTCTCTTTTTCTAGCCCTGTGCCCCTCCCTGTGTTGCTGTGCTGTGCTGTGCTTTGGTGAGGGGGGATAGGCTGGTGGGGTTGGGGTGGCACAGCACAGCCCTCCCCATGGTGACACGCTCTTCTTTTGTTCGTGGCTTTGTTGCCATCTATTTGGTCTGGTCATCACTTTGCTGCAAACCTACCAAAAATATACCATAACTATGTCATGTGTATGTGTTTACCTGAATTCCCTCAGAACGTTGCCATGAAACATGGTCAGACACAAGCAGAGGCAGGGAAAAATATTTACCACTGCAATTTTTCAGCAATAATGCCAAAACTTGTAAATGATGGTTCTGAATCCTAATAATGTTCTGTTGTTTCTTTGCTTGTTACAGAAATGTACAGGGTGAGAATTTGTGGCGCTGTCTGACTGATCTCACTGTCACTGTAGCCTCTCCAGTTCGTCATCCCCTCCCTCCCCGAAAAGGCCACGAGAACAGGCTGTCCTTGTGAGCTCCTCCTCCAACCTCCTAGCTAAAGAATTGAGCAGGGGTGGAGGAGTAATGGAGGCATCAATGCTGCTTGCTGAGTAAGCCAGTACGCCCCCACCTTTCCTTTCCTTGTGGTGCTTCGTCCAGGTCCATCGCCTCCACCTCCGCGAAGCAAGTTGACTTGGAGACATGGGTTTGGGATCTCCGATTCGCTCTCCTTCTTCAGATCTGACCTGACCACCTTCTCCTGTCACTGTAATCTTTCGTCAGAGTTTTTAACTGGGGAAGCTGCCATCTTTTACTAGTAGAGACTACCTACCGGTTCCTCAGAATTTGTTAATGAGGCAGGTAAAAACTGAAGATTTGTATAAACTTCTCCAGACGTCACACGGATTAACAACCTCCGAGCCACGCTATCGATAACTCCTGTGGTGTTTGTTTGCTTTGCGTGAAGTTATCTTCGTCATGGCCTCGTGGGACATCACACTGCTGTGCAGGATAAGAAATTCAGTTGTTTTTTGAGGTAGCTAGGTGTTACTGTCAGTCAGTTTTCTGCAGTGGAATAATTCATCTCCAAACCCTTAACAAATGCACGCCCTGTTCGCTTGGCGTACTTTTTCAGCCAACGAACAATATTTTTCTGTCACAACAAATCAGCCAACAGTATTTTCAATCATGGCTTATCAGCCAATCGAACAGGGCAGCAATCAGCTTTTAACTCAGACACTGTCAGGTTAAGGACTTCTAATCATCCTATGAAACAGTGTGTTACTAGTACATTCTCTCCACTCATTTGATTGTAGCAGTGCCGGTGCCTCCACATTGGGGGATGAGATGAGGTGATTGAGGCTGCTTCAGCCTTCACCTCCAAACAAAAAGAAGGAACAGGCAGGTTCAATGGAATTGTCCAATCCCATTGTCCTCTCTGCTGCACTGCACACTCGCATAAACAAAAAAAGGTTGGAGTCAGTATTATATGCATGTTGGGACTAGGGCGCCGTTTAGTTGAAGCCAAAAACCAAAATTTTTTTGTACAGTACCCGTCACATCAAATCTTGCGGCACATGCATGGAGTATTAAATGTAGACAGAAAAAAAAACTAATTGCACAGTTAGCCGAGAAATCGTGAGACGAATCTTTTAAGCCTAATTAGTCCATAATTGGATAATTTTTGCCAAATAAAAACGAAAGTGCTACAGTAGCCAAAAGCCAAAAATTTTTGCAACTAAACGGGGCCTAGGGTTGCCACCTGCTTAATTTCAGGTTTTGCATTGGTCCAACCAGCATCGTGCCCATGCATGGCATTCAAACTCTCATGCTGCTACCTGACAGTTTCCTGAATTTTGTTTTGCTCAATAGCTTGTGCAAGTACTGTATAAATTACTAGCTGTACATCCGATCAGGCACTAGAAATCAAGGGAGTTTACATGGGTAACTGAAACAAGTGAGAAGCTAGTGCTTGTTGCCATTGCTGGCACGGGGCACTGTGGCACCACATTCACCAAATCCCAGACGAGCCAAGCAAATAGGGCCCCTCTCTTGTTGTAAACAAGCAACCAGAGAATATATGTGTATATATAACTACCAACATTGCTTTCATCACCCACTAACTGCTAAAGCAAATTGCTTAATCAATTTGCTACAATGCACATTATTTCTGGGCGCCCACTTGGGAATTGCCGACTGAAAACTGAAAAGGGCATATTTTGGGGGACAATGCAGTTGAGGAATAAAGAGAACAACTCATGACTTTAGTTCTTGTTTTGCACTCTGCATTGATCCTTGGTCCAGCTGATCATAAGATATGGATTTGGCACGGTCCAAGATATAGTCTTGCTCAGATTCCCTGATAAAATAATGTCTTTCAGTTGGTTCCGATTCCAAGTTGTTTATGCAGGCATAGAACTCATGATTTTGGGAGTTCTGAGAGTACTAACTGAGTTTAATGCAGCAATCATCTCGCCCCCAAAAGAGTGGGCATATATTTCTACTCATTGAAATTTGTTGCTACCGTTGGACCTTGAAATATATAACTGTTTCTGAAACCTTTTGGAAACCCTGCAATGATGCTTCTCATCTCTTCAGCTTTCCTATAAGTTTTGTTTAACAGCACAGCAGGGGACTTGCATCTGTGATCATTTTGCTTGCATGCATCAGTAATTCCTCAATATTGTCACACATAGTATGTATTTTATATCATACCATTTTTTCTAGTGTGTGAAAGGCCTTGCAGGAGAAGCAAAGGCATGAAGAAAGGAAAGCGCCCCCCCCCCCCCCCCCCCCCCCCCCCCCACCCCAACCCAAAAAACACAAAGTAGTTGGCCAAGGATATATAATAAAGATACAGGAACATGGGCTAACATGGACCAGGGGCTACTTTCATCACATTGCAAGAAATCCAGTTTGCAGTTGAGCCATGCAATCCTTCTGGATTACACATAAGGTCCTCCTTTGATTGCAACTATTTTAGTACCTGTCATCATCTGTGTGGCATTCTCTGCTTTTATTTCCATTTTTTGTAGTAGAAAAAACAGTGGTTAGATAGTCCAAACAGGAAGCAAGCATGAAGCATTACACCAGCAAAATTATCCGCTTGTGGTTCCTGCACAAAGCAGATGACATCCTAGAGTAGAAAGCTACCCACTTCCTTTCGGTAGATCATTTTCACTGACACCATAAGCTATCCAATCTTTTAAGAAAATAAGGAAAAGTCATCTCCAATATATTTCAACAAGTCTATGTTGTAGAAGTACTGCCTGTAATATCATTTAAAACTGAGGCACTAAAATTTATCAAATTTATCTCTTTTCAAGACCTGCAAGTAGTGAATAAACTTCCACTGATATGCAAGACTGGTTGCAACTTGCAACTACATCAGCTGATCGAGTCCAGTGACTAGGAGTAGCTGATGACATATAGTTTGATATTTGATCTCACCACTACTATGTGCCATACAGTTTCAGTCAATGTCTCTACACTACCTTACTACCAAAAACGCGTTAAACAGTTAATAACAATCTTAACACTACTACCAATCAATGGGCTAACATGTGTAGATTAAGCAAAGCATGCATGACCAGGCATTAAAATCCCAGTTCAGACGACCTAGCAATCTACCTGCAGCTTTTCTCTACTAAAAAAGAAATCTTTCTGTTAGGGGTTGTAGCTGTACATACTACGGATACTTTATCACAGAGGAAGCATGGTAGTTGTCCATTCTGTTGGACATGTACGCAGCAACTACGCATATATGATATGATATATCCTTGTACAGCAGTACAGGAGAGGGCGGCACAGCTCATCTGAACTTGCACTGGGGACCCATTCAAGTGATGAATTGAAGAAGAAGCTCTTTTTAGTTCTTACAGCCAGTCCTAAACATGCATGGTACAACAACTCATTGACCCGTTATATTTATTTGCAAGCTGTCATGGCTGATGGTTGAGTTGAGCACTCCACTCACTGGTAAGTGGTGACTACTGACTACCAAACTGCCAAGAATCATAGGAAAATAACCTCATGCTATGTCAAATTCTCCATCTTTAATTCAGTGGCCTTGTTAGTTGCACTGTTAAGCACAGCGATTAGTGCAGTTTCTGCCACAAGAAACGGCAAGATTTTTTCACGTACTTGTAGATTGTTTGAGCCCCACAGGTTGGCAGTGTGAGGTCACAAGTTTATCATCACTGTGGCATCCATGTCATGCCACTATCACCTCCAAAAGCTTACATCCGAATCATACAAAATTTTCAGTTCCTCCAATCATCTTTTCCACATTATTTATGTCGATGTCCCCAACTTTTCCATCCAGAGGACACTGATACATGAGCAAAGACCAAGTTTATCAGCCCTTTTGACCAACCGGCCGGCCGCCGGCGCCGGCGAGCCGGCCGGTAACCTTCCTGTCGCCATGCCGGCCGGGGCCAGTTGGATTTTCTTCATGCCAACCTCACCAGCAAAAAAAAAAATGTATGCATTGTGGTGGCCTGGCCTGGCCTGGACCAAGCTGGTAGAACAGCAAGGATGGTGTCACCGGCACACCTCATCTAGTCACCTGTTATTAATAGTTCTCACAAATTGACAAGTAACCAAAAGATCTTGCCTGTGTTGTTGATCAGATCAGTCAGTTGGTATTTGGGCAACAGAGTTTGGTGCCTACTTCTACTAGTAGCTAGCTACTGGCTACTGCATGTACGTGCAGGTATTCTCTGTGCCTGTATGTATCCCAGACAAGAGGAGGCTGTGTGGCCATTGGGTGAGACAATTCTGCATGCAATGTAACAATGTATTGCATGGCTTTGTTATCATCAGGCAAGAACTGTGCTGTACTCTAATCCATGCTGCAGAGGAGCCAGTTTTCAGGTAGGTGGATTAGCACATAAACAACAAGCATGTTTGTTATGGTCTTATGGAGGCAGGCATGTGCCTTGCATAATGTAATGGCATGAAATTCTTCTCTCATGTGGATTATGCAGCCAATCATTGGCCAACCAATCAACCGCTCTTTATGTGTTTATATGCTAGATGTTTTGGGCTTTTGGGAAGGGAATCTCTGCAGCCAGTCATGCAAAGTGAGTAAACAATGGAAGAAACCTGAAGCCCTATGCAATGGAACAATGCTGCAGCTGCAGAAGGCTGTATGTTTGCTTGCCATGGCACCCAACCGGTGATTGTTGCTTCCTTCCTTTTCACTTTTGCTTTTTAGGCTCAGTACCCTCCAGTAAATTTTGCTCTTCTTTTTGTGCACCCTTTCAGGTGTTTGGACGGATGCAACCCTCTTTCTTGGCATCCTCCTGCCTTTGACCTCACCTCCCAGCATCGGATGCGCTGTAAAAAGGGGAGGCTAAAAGAAACTAATCAGTCATAATAACCGTGTTCGGCTGGGATAGTTCGGCTGGCTGGCTTACTTTTTTTTTTTTCAGCCGGAGCAATATTTTTGTCTCACAAAATATCAGTATGAACAATATTTTCATACCAGCATGAACAGTATTTTCGTACCAGCCGAACACAGCGAATGCCTTTTCTTGTATGATCCTAAAAAGCACAATTCTATATTCAGTGAACCTCATAATAAGAGGCACTGTCGGTCACACTAGAACATACTAAACCCCCAAAATTACATTATGTAGATTAATCAATGACGAGTCACCTCATAATACATGCCACCGGGAAAAAAAATGAGTCTCTCTGTTTGACACTTGGGTGTTTTACCCCAACTCCGCACCTGAATTTCTCTGGCACTATTCATCTTCTACCTCCAGCAGCCTATGTGTACTGTTCAACCTCTACCTTCAGCCAGCCGCTGCGCACTGTTCATCTTCTACCTTCAGTCGCCCGTTGCGCCGCCCGTGGCACCGTTTATCTTCTTCGTTGGTACAGATCACAGGAAACAATTTTTTCTATGAAAGGACAAGGACAAATCGCGGCTATGTCGCCACAGATCACAAGCAACAAATCGCGGCGGAGGTCTGGCTTGGGGGAGGCGGAGGCGACGGCGGAGGTCCAGCCGGAGGGCGGCGGCAGATGTCCGCCCTGGTGACGGCGACAGAGGTCTGGTCCGGCCGGGGGCTGCACGCGGCGCTGTCGCCTGGTCGTGAGGAGGCGCGGGCACCGGGAGGAGCTCGCCGGTCCCGTCGCCGATGAGAGAGAGAGAGACAGCACGCGGAGGGGAGGATGGGAGCACAAAGGGGAGGAGTCGGTCAGAGCCTTACGTGAGACACACGGGAAAAATCATGTGTTTATAGGTGCTAAAACACCCGTGTGGTGTTTAGCATTCCTGAAAAAAAAAATAGTCGGATGTCATCGATGGTGAACTCTTAGGCTTCCTTTGGTCACAACTTATAAGCTAGGCCGATGTTTTTTTTTACACTAGCTTATATATAAAAAAAAGTTAAGAAAAGATAAAAAAAATAGCCTAATATATATGATAGTATAGAAAATTGTGTGGGCATAAATAAAGCCATAAACACATAGAAAATTGAGTAGGCATAAACACATGAATCATTAGAAAGTGTACAAGCTTAACTCTTCACAAAGAGCTAGCTATTTGTACTATTATTGACGTCCTATGTCCCTTAAACATTACACGTTCTCTACCATGACTGCCTAACTATTGACATCTATAAAAATAATTTATGTTTGATGGAAAGAGTTAATACGATGGAAGTATTTTAGTATGAAATCTAGTAATATCAATCTAGTACTCCCACCATTTATTTTTACATGTCACGTTAACTTTGTCCTAAGTCAAACATTACTAACTTTGACCATCTATTTTCTAAAAATCCTTATAGTTTCATAACATATTAATTATCAATTATATCTTATGAAAGTATTTCTCATGGTAAATTTAAAATATAAATCTTATGTCATGAATCTATTTTTTTTTTCAAATCGATGGTCAAAGACACTCATGCTGTTCCTGGATAAATAGATTTATAGGGTTGTCTTAAGTCAAAAACTTCAAACTTTTGCCGAATTTCTAGAAAACCTATCAAGATTTAAGACATCATTAGATATACCATATAATATACTTTTATAATATACTCATTTTATGTCATAAATGTTGTTACTCTTTCCTATAAAGTTAGTCAAATTTAAGATAGTTTGACATGCACGAATTTTAGGAATTGATTTATTTAGAGATTGATGGAGTATAAATATTTAACTTAGGATAGGATATGTAAAAAACAGAGTTAATGTGTCGCTAATAGCTGCGTCCCGATGACCATGAACACTTTCAAGTTATGTGTCAACAACACGTGGCAGTTCCGAGATACAGTATAAACTGAAAAATGTCCAAATGGATCTTTAAATGCGTTAGTTTTTTTTTTTTGTTTTGTTTTTTAGAATCTTTAAATGCATTAGTTGCAACATCTTAGTTGGAGTGTCGTTAAGCCCCCAACACCGATTTTTCATTACACATCCGGGGCCCAGTTTCAACCTCCCGTCGCCCAGCTTGTGGACACGAGTAGAATCAATCAAAACAATATGCAGACTTTGCCCAGTTGCCGCTCTCAATGCATATCATCACTCCATAAATTTTGACATTGTTCAGCACGAGGTCAGGTTCAGACCTGTTCAAATTGCAGCTAAAGCACTGCAATGCATGCATCACTGACAGTTCTGATTCATACAGAACATGGCCATATGGCAGGAGCTCCGATTTCAGGCTGCAATCCAAGAAAGCCGATAAAACTGTGGCCCTACGCCCAAGTGACAAGGTTGCATCAGGGAGGCCTTGACAAGTTGTCGCAGCAAGCTTACAAATGTAGCAAAGAACCAAGAACAGGCTAGAGAACAAGGCAAAAAATGGAACCATGTTACATGGGTTGAAGGAGGCGCTGAAGGTTTCTGTTCAATTGGTGTTTTACATGCTACTGCACCAAGCACGAGTGCATGGTAACCCAGAGCCTTTTTCAGAATTCAGACAAGCATCTGCAACTCATACATGATGGTGCTGCTTTCAGCAACTCTTGGCCACAAAAACTTTCAGAGTCTGGTCATCTCACTGATAGATAGATAGTCTGAGAAAGTTGTAACATCATTCACCGCTCGTGAATTGAGGCGTCTTATATCTTATATATTAGCTAAAAGGATGGAGTGGTCAAACAGTAGAAAGCCACACCAAATCGCATATGAATCGAAGACCATCATTGGGTAATGTTCTTACTGTGACAGCAAGGTAGTGCTTCATCCTCTACAGAGATACAACTGACACATCTCCAGCTCATCATAATGCGGAACTTCGATTTTCCTGCTAAAAGGAGGTTCTACGGATCTTCATGACAAATAACCACCCAAGCATTTCGACAAAGGAGAGTCAAAGGACAGTGTCATTTCAGGGTAATGTCAAATATGACTCCTTCAAGATTTGAGATGGTTGTTCTTGTTCCATCCACTTCTTCAACACACAGTCCAAGCTTTTCAGCTTCCTTGAGTACTAGCGCATCCATGCTGGTCATTAATGAGAAAGAATTAGCTTAATTAAAAGAATGAACAAGTTTGTTACAGAACATTAGAATGAGAACTAACAAAAGTTAGAGATAGTCCAATTCCTCCCTCCCACACACACACACACCTCTCTTGTAATGCAAGCCTTTTTAACAGTACATTCTGGACATACCAAATAATGAGTCTAGAGTATGCAACCAGATAGTTGTCAGTAAATGATAATATAAACTACTGCAAGCCAGCCTGTGTATCCTGTTTGCTCATGAATGCAACTGGACACTCATTTTCTGCGCAAGTGCAATAGACAAACAATTGTAGAATATCTCTGACAGGTAACAAGCTGACAAAGAAATGGGTGACATACGAATTGTTTGCCTGTGAAACAGAAGGACTTCTGCTACTGTATATGCCATTCTGAAGTAAAAATTTTGCTACGAAGTACAAACCTCTTCAATGTTTAGATCCATGGGATCCATGGGTTTTTTTTTTTTGAACGTAATGGCATGGGATCCATGGTTTATGGATTGATATAATGTTTCAGTTAGTTGGAGATGCTACTTCTCCCTGTCTTGTTTTCTCTGAGGTACTCAGGCACATGTACTTCTAATTACAATTTTCTAATCTAACTGATGTATAACCTGACAAATTTTACAAATGAATATTCTCATTAGAACTACCTTTTTTCTGTTAAGTGGTTCAAAACGCTGTCTAAAAAAAAACCTTGACCCCTGGGGAAAGCCTCCCCCAAAATATTTCTTTAAGAAAAAAATCTCAAACACAGGGTCAAGAAAAGGCCACAAATCATAGCTATTAAATAGCTCAGGGAGTTGCCTTTTTTTTTTAGAACGGGGAGTTCAACTCCCGACCATAGGTCCAACACAAGCTCCCCTACCACTGCGCTATGCGCTCTTTCTCTTCAAAATGCTATGTCATGATGGCATTCTGTTAACTCAAGCAAATATAAATGAGTATAACCGGAAAATTAGAGCAAATCCAAAACCCATGGAAAATTGACACCTATCCTTAATCATGTACTAAACAAAGAGAATTCAAATTAGACATTACAAAATAATCAACTAAGAGGTCAACTGTAATTGATTACAGTTCGTCAATTGGGACAATCACTGAGTTGATCTCTGTACAACAACAACAACAACAACAAAGCCTTTAAGTCCCAAACAAGTTAGGGTAGGCTAGAGTTGAAACCCAACAGAAGCAATCAAGGTTCAGGCACGTAAATAGCTGTCTTCCAAGCACTCCTATCTAAGGCTAAGTCTTTGGGTATATTCCATCCTTTCAAGTCTCCTTTTATTGTCTCTACCCAAGTCAACTTCGGTCTTCCTCTGCCTCTCTTCACGTTACTATTCTGACTTAGGATTCCACTACGCACCGGTGCATCTGGAGGTCTCCGTTGCACATGTCCAAACCATCTCAACCGGTGTTGGACAAGCTTTTCTTCAATTGGCGCTACCCCTAATCTCTCACGTATATCATCGTTCCGAACTCGATCCCTTCTTGTATGACCGCAAATCCAACGCAACATACGCATTTCCGCGACACTTAGCTGTTGAATATGTCGTCTTTTCGTAGGCCAACATTCTGCACCATACAACATAGCAGGTCTAATCGCCGTCCTATAAAACTTGTCTTTTAACTTCTGTGGTACCCTTTTGTCACATAGGACACCAGACGCTTGCCGCCACTTCATCCACCCTGCTTTGATTCTATGGCTAACATCTTCATCAATATCCCCGTCCCTCTGTAGCATTGATCCTAAATATCGAAAGGTATCCTTCCTAGGCACTACTTGACCTTCCAAACTAACATCTTCCTCCTCCCGAGTAGTAGTGCCGAAGTCATATCTCATATACTTAGTTTTAGTTCTACTAAGTCTAAAACCTTTGGACTCCAAAGTCTCCCGCCATAACTCCAGTTTCTGATTCACTCCTGTCCGGTGAAAGCTCTAGTTTGGTTTTGGTTAATTGATGAAACCCTAAGTGCTAACCTAGTTTATCAAAGTGATTATGAGATAGGTAGCACTACTCCAAGTGATGAAGCAATGACGAAGATCATGACAATGGTGATAGCATGGTGATGATCAAATGCTTGAACTTGGAAAAGAAGAAAGAGAAAAACAAAAGGCTCAAGGCAAAGGTATAAAATGTAGGAGCCATTTTGTTTTAGTGATCAAGACACTTAGTGAGTGTGATCACATTTAGGATAGATAGCCGTACTATTAAGAGGAGTGAAACTCGTATCGGAATGCGGTTATCAAAGTGCCACTAGATGCTCTAACTCATTGCATATGCATTTAGGATCTAGTGGAGTGCTAACACCCTTGAAAATATTTGTGAAAAAAGGCTAACACATGTGCTCTAATGAAATGTCTATTTTCTATTGCGCCGGATGCAAAATTCTTGGTGGTTGGCACACTTGAGCAAGGGTGAAGAAGTTAGAGTTGAAATGGAGTTGGTCGAAATGATGCTGGCGTCGGTCTACTGACCGGACGCTGGGTCACTCAGCGACCGGACGCTGAAAGGCTGCGTCCGGTCGAGCTGGCAGAGAGGTCGCCAGTTTCGGTGTTGCACCGGACGCTGGACCTGAGATGCACCGGACGCTGGTTTCTGCGTCCGGTCAAACTGACATGTCTGCACAGTGGCTAAGGGTTGAGCACCGGACGCTGGCTGCGTCCGGTCAAGGTGGACCGGACGCGTCCGGTCGGAAAAATATGCCTCGGGGAGCTTACTGGAAACGACCGGACGCTGGGGCTTCAGCGTCCGGTTAGTTTTGATCGGAGCGTCCGGTCAGCTTCGTAGCCGTTGAAATCTGACGAACAGCGTTTGAAGCTGGTGACGCGTGGCGTCCATCGGACGACCGGACGCTGAGGGCCAGCGTCCGGTCAGTATGACCGGAGCGTCCGGTCAGAGCGCGTTTTGCCCAGTGAAGGGGTATAACGGCTCTATTTGATGGGGGCTCTATTTATAGCCCCATGGCCGGCTCAAGGGATAACTCTTGCACATTTTCATTGACATAGCAACCTTGTGAGCTTAGCCAAAGCCCTCCCACTCATCTCCATCATTGATCCATCATCATTGTGAGATTGGGAGAGAATCCAAGTGCATTGCTTGAGTGATTGCATCTAGAGGCACTTGGTATTCGTGTTGCGCTGCGGATTTCGCTCGTTTCTCTTGGTGGTTGCCACCACCTAGACGGTTGGAGCAGCGGTGGAGGATCGGCACGAGTTGGTGATTGTTCGTGGCCGTCTCCGGTGATTATGAGGGGAGTTGTACCTTCCCCGGCGGAGCGCCGAAAGGTAACTCTAGTAAATTGCTCGTGTCATTGAGTTACCTCACTTGTGGGTAGGTTCTTGCGGTGTCCAATCGTGTGGACGAGGTTTGTGAAACACCTCTTAGCCGCCGAACCACCAAGTGTTGGTCGACACAACGGGGACGTAGCGTGTTGGCAAACACGTGAACCTCGGGAGAAAATCGATTGTCTCTTGTCTTTGGCATTCTCCCGGTGATTGGCTATATATTCATCTTGTGATTGATTCATCCCCTACACGTCGGTATAATCACCTTACTCACTTATTTACATTCTTGCAAACTAGTTGACACAAGCTCTTTAGTGTAATTAGAATTGAGAGCTTGCTTTATTATTTATATTCATCTAGTTGAGCTCTTTAGAGTAGCAAGGTTGAGAGCTCTTAGTGAGTAAGTACATAGCAAGTTTGTGTGCCTAAGTAATCATTGCAACTAGAATTGTTGGATAGGTGGCTTGCAACCCTTGTAGAGCTAGAGCAAGTTTGCATTACGCTATTTGTCATACTAATCAAATTGCTCTAGTTGATTTGTAGATTTTTAAATAGGCTATTCACCCCCCCTCTAGCCATATTAGGACCTTTCATCCGGCTTTCATCAACTAGCACTACATCGTCCGCGAAAAGCATACACCAAGGGATGTCCCCTTGTATGTCCCTTGTGACCTCATCCATCACTAAAGCAAACAAATAAGGGCTCAAAGCTGACCCTTGATGTAGTCCTATCATAATCGGGAAGTCATCCGTGTCTCCATCACTTGTTCGAACTCTAGTCACAACATTGTTGTACATGTCCTTAATGAGCCCAACGTACTTCGTTGGGACTTTATGTTTGTCCAAAGCCCACCACATAACATTCCTTGGTATTTTATCATAAGCCTTCTCCAAGTCAATAAAAACCATGTGTAGGTCATTCTTCTTCTCCCTATACCGCTCCATAACTTGTCTTATTAAGAAAATAGCTTCCATGGTTGACCTTCCGGGCATGAAACCAAATTGGTTCATAGAGACCCGCGTTATTGCTCTCAAGCGATGCTCGATAACTCTCTCCCATAGCTTCATAGTATGGCTCATCAACTTAATTCCCCGGTAATTTGTACAACTTTGAATATCCCCTTTATTCTTGTAGATCGGTACCAATATACTTCTCCTCCACTCATCAGGCATCTTGTTCGATCGAAAAATATGGTTGAACAGCTTAGTTAACCATACTACAGCTATGTCCCCGAGGCATCTCCACACCTCGATTGGGACACCATCCGGTCCCATCGCCTTACCTCCTTTCATCCTTTTCAACGCCTCTCTGACCTCAGATTCTTGGATTCTTCGCACAAAGCGCCTATTAGTGTCATCAAAAGAGTCATCTAACTGAAAGGTTGTGTCCATATTTTCACCATTGAACAATTTGTCAAAATACTCTTGCCATCGATGTCGGATCTCATCCTCCTTTACCAAGAGATGCTCCCTTTCATCCTTAATGCACTTAACTTGGTTGAAGTCCCGTGTCTTTCTCTCACGAACCCTAGCCATCCTATAAATGTCCTTCTCTCCTTCCTTCGTACTCAAATGTTGGTAAAGATCCTCGTACGTTCTACCCTTTGCCACACTTACAGCTCGCTTTACAGTCTTCTTTGCCACCTTATACTTCTCTATGTTGTCCACACTCCTGTCATGGTACAAGCGTCTATAGCATTCTTTCTTCTCCTTAATAGCCCTTTGGACTTCCTCGTTCCACCACCAAGTATCTTTATCCTCGCGTCCCCTTCCTTTGGTTACTCCACACACCTCTGAGACTACCTTCCGAATGTTGGTTGCCATCTTGTCCCACATATTGTTTATGTCGTCTTCTTCCTTCCAAGAGCCCTCTTTGATAACCCTTTCCTTAAATACCTCTGACGTCTCCCCTTTCAGTTTCCACCATTTTGTTCTTTCAATCTTAGCTTGTTTATCCCTACGGGCACGCACCTGAAAACGAAAATCTGCCACCAAAAGCTTATGTTGAGAAACAACACACTCCCCTGGTATCACCTTGCAATCCAAGCATGCTCGTTTGTCCTTTCTTCTTGCGATGACAAAGTCAATCTGGCTACAGTGTTGTCCGCTAGTGAAGGTCACTAGATGAGATTCTCTCTTTCTAAAGAAAGTGTTGGCTATCATCAGGTCAAAAGCTACCGCGAAGTCCAGAACTTCCTCCCCCTCCTGATTCCTACTACCATACCCAAAACCTCCATGAACTGCCTCGAAACCTGCGCTTGTAGTACCTACATGCCCATTAAGATCTCCTCCTATAAAAAGCTTCTCACTACTAGGTATAGCTCTAACCAGGCCATCTAAGTCTTCCCAGAACTGTCTCTTAGCACTCTCGTCGAGGCCTACTTGGGGGGGCATACGCACTAATTACGTTCAAGACCATATCACCAACGACAAGCTTGACTAAGATAATCCTATCTCCCTGCCTTCTCACTCCCACCACACCATTCTTGAGGCTCTTATCAATCAAAACTCCTACTCCATTTCTATTCGCGACTGTCCCTGTGTACCAAAGCTTGAAACCTGTATTGTCCACCTCCTTCACCTTCTGACCATTCCATTTAGTCTCTTGAACGCATAATATATTTACACGTCTCCTAGTCGCGGTATCAACTAATTCTCTTAACTTACCTGTAAGTGACCCTACATTCCAACTACCTAAACGGATCCTAATTGGTTCGACTAGCTTCCTTACCCTTCGCGCCCGTCGACTCTGATGCAAAGACCCTTGCTCATTTTTCACTACACCCGGGCGCCGATGTAGCGCGCCACTAAGGAAGCGACGACCCGATCCTTGGTTACTTGACACCATGCCCAGATCACGACACGGCGCGTCACGGGGGTGACGACCCGGCCCTTGCCCATTTAACACCATACCCGGGTTCCGATATGGCGCGTCGCTAAGAGGGTTACGCCCCAACGATTTTCTTTCGGGTTTCATCTCCATTTAAGTGGCTAAGTTTTTACATTGGCTCGCCACGCCTAACACAACCCTCCTCCTTTACCAGGGCTTGGGACCTGCTATGCTGGGACATCAAAGGCGCCCCACCATAGGCGGAGTTTGAGTTGATCTCTGTAACATGGAAATTATGATGAACAGTATTTGCTGACAATTTTTTATGTGCCAAAAAAAAAGAGAGCTCATCTATTCAAATATAAATGGGAGGAAGATAATAAAAAGAGAAAATACATACACTTTAGTTCGGGATACATAAGCCAATATGAATCTGCATTTACCAGCTTGAATACGAACAATCTTCTCTACAGTATCAAAGAGGCAGGAAATGCTAGATTGCTGGAAGCTTTCTGCGAGTCAAGGTCCACAAACTGCAAGGATTGCTATATAACAAATGAATAGAAGAGAAAGACCAGAGCCTTCAAATAAAAATAGTTAAGTATGAAAATTTCAAGGATATAAATATCAGCTCCAAGAACAAGATCAAATCCACCAGGATGTTTTTCAATAATACCGCTTAAATGATCTGAGTTTCCCCACTCTAGTTTCTCGGCTGTCAACACTGCGATAGAACTACAATTATAGATCTCATTATCAAACATATTTCACTTTCTGTGAATGTTGAAGTAAAGGGGTGGCAACCTCTAACCTGCATGTGCTTTCTCAGAACATGACTGCAACTCTATGTTTTTCCTTATAATCTGCAAAGTCATTCTTCAGTATAAATATGTGGCACTTGAATTGAATAATAAGGAATGATGCAAGTATAAAAGGTAACTGCATCATTTATGTTCTACCACCCTTCTAGCACTTCATTCAAGACATAGACAGTACACTGGACACAAAGGTATGCAATGACTATTGCCATACACATGGCTAAATGTCCTTGTCTATCTGTTGTAAACTGTATGCATTTATCTACATATACAAAATTGCTAAAACTGAAGCAAAAGTCTCAATGGTACTTTGTTCGATAATTTCTATATGAAGCTAGGAGGTATCTGTGAATGAATTCCTAAAAAATTGAACCTTGCCTCCAGAACTTCATCATTGTGATCAGTCAAGACAACCTCCTTGCAGAAACGGCTGCACAATATGCCAGTAATGCCTACAGCAAGTCATAATATAGTCAGCTTTCATACGACCAAAGACTGAAGGGAGCATGGCAGCGAATTCTCTCACCAATCCCAGATCCTAGCTCGATTACTGAACATCCCTTCACAATTTCACGGTGTTGAGATAAGTAGTTGTTCATCAGGACTGCCCCTGGCCACACTAACTGTCCAGTAAGATCAAAATCAGCTGCACAAATCATTAAGATGCCTGTAAGTGGCGCTGCCATGGCAAGGAATCAATGGGAACAGGCATTATGTACTGTGAGGAATCCACCAACAGAACTTCTGTGACGTTGAGGCTTAAATAAAATCATCCATATCATCACAGAACTGGTGTAACAGAACTTTAGAAGCCAAGATTTATCTTTATGTTGACAGTTGGCTATAAAAGGCAAATGAAGGGATTGAATAAGACATAACAGTCATCTAGTGACAAGAATTTATAATATGACCCTTTATTTGTCTGATCACGAGGAATGTGAGGCTTTTGGTGTCCTCACGTAGAGTACTAGAATGACAGGAAGGATTCTCATATAAGGTAAGGCAAAAGTGGTCCTAAGTCACATGATTGTGTAATGAACATCCAATGTTACTGCTATGAAAGCCAAAATAAGAAAATGAACAAAAACACCTGTCACGACAATATCTCGAGCACCACTACATCAAGTAAAACAAGGCAGCAAGGCATGAAGCATATGCATACTGACTCCAGTAAGAGATGATTCAGCAAATGAAACAGCAAGCACAGAATTTATCACCGATAACTGCATCCACTGTACAAGCACTAAAGGATCAAACAGAACAGTTGTGTTGCAGGTAGAGATACCAAAAATGGGTGAACATATGAGCAGGAAAACACTGCATTCAATCAAACATGCCCAGTAACCCTCATACTAGCTCCCCAGTACCCTTGTACTAGCTCCTCAGTTTCTCTTTCGTCAGCAACCCTCATACTAGCTCCACACTTTCTCTTCGTCAGCCAGAGGCTGGAATTTGTAATAATGGATGGTTGAGTCTTGAGTGCAAGACTCTTTGAAGCTAAAAAATGAGCTCCCCAGTTCAAGAAACTAACAAATGACCAGTAAAACAACTGCATCACCCATTTTCCAGAACACAAATCCATTAGTCTCAAAGGAACGAAGTCTATGACGAGCAAGAAGCACTAGCTGGAAGCGGCGCGGAGGCAGAGGAGGCGCAGCTCGTGGGACCCGAAGGTGAAGGTCGTCATCTCGTAGCTGCCCGCATCGGCGAACCCAGCAAACGAAACCAAATCCTCAGCTCTCCCCCACGCTAGCACATAGAACAAATTACGGACGACGCGCATACCTGCAGTCCACGAAGAAAGACGGATCCAGACAGACGATGTCGTCCTCCTCTTCCTTCTCCTCCCGCTTCCTCGGGCTGCCGGGGTCCGCCATCGTTCGCTGAACTTCTCGCCGCCGCCGCCGGCAACAATGACTCCTGCAGTGGAGGTCGCCGCGGCGTCACTCCAAACCTTAATCCACCTGCTGGATCGGGCCGCTGGATCGTGTTCTGGGCCCACGTAGCCACAGCCCAAACAAAATGGTCCGTGGGCTTTCAACGACACATAAAAAAGCATAAGCTCCTTAGAGGGCCGAGAAACTCTTGTCAGATAAATCAGTGGGCCATCCGGGATACATGAGGCCCGGACCGGCCCAGCCCAGCCAACGAGGAACGTTCTAGAGGGCACCCGAGAGGCCGGAGCACGTTGCGGCGGCGCGGCGCACGATCTCGCAGGGGCAGGCTCGTAATTTTTCCACTGCGCCCGCGTCCGTCCATAAAACCCTAAACCCCCCGGCTGATCGGTTGGCGGTGAGGCGAGTGGAAGCTTCGAGCTTTTTTTTTTCTTTGGCTTGCTGCGCAAGAAGGGGAAGGAGAGGAGGGTGGCGATGGCGAAGAGGCTGCTCCCGTCGCTGAACCGGGTGCTGGTGGAGAAACTGGTGCAGCCCAAGAAGACCGCCGGCGGCATCCTCCTCCCGGAAACATCCAAGCAGGTAGCACCATCGCCCACCCGACGCCCGTTCCCCATCTTGCTATTGTTGCTTTGAGTAGTGTAGTGGATTCAATTTGCGTGGATTGTCGGCTCGGGGGTGTTTAGATCATGTTGTCAGGCAAGGTGTTCCGCGCCAGGTTGGGCGATTTGGATCGCTTTGTAGGTTGCGAATAGTTGGAAGCAGCTAAAAAATCCTGACGATGCTTCCTCCCTCTGGAGAAGTTAGTTCTGATTGGGTTGTGATTAGCTCGAGTGATTCAGATTGCTTGGTGTAGGCTGTGATTCTTGGTAGTGCTGTTACCTTAGCTATAACAATTTTACCCTTCAAGTAGCTATTATAATTTATATTTGTGAAATAGCATGCTTTATCGTTAGCTGCAGTTCCAAACAGTAAATGTCTCTGGGATTTCAGTAAGATAAACGAGTTGCTATATTGTGAAGTGCATAGCCAATTTTGTAGCTGAAATGATCCTGTGAAGGTAGCTATCAGCAATTCTATTTCGTTTCACGCTTTTAATTTAGCATGCTTTCAATGGCTAGTTGCAGTTTTACACTTTTTTTTTATAATAATGACTTTTGGATAGTGTTGGTGTTCAACTGGTGAAACGAATTAGCTTATGTTTTTGAAGTGTGCATTAGTTCACTGTTTGATAATGTTTCTGTGGAAATAGCCTTCTGAAGTCTTTTAAATAAAGATTTGACTTTTGTTTTCTCTTTCGACTTATTAATTAGTATTCAGCATTGTATTTGGGTGTGTTCAACTGGAGAAACGAATTATTGTGGCTGTAGAATCAATTCTCTGCTTGACAATGTTGCTCTTGTTGCAGCTGAATGCTGCTAAAGTGGTGGCTGTTGGCCCTGGTGAGCGTGACAAGGCAGGCAATCTGATCCCAGTTGCTCTGAAGGAAGGCGACACTGTTCTTCTGCCTGAGTATGGTGGAACTGAAGTCAAGCTTGCGGCTGATAAAGAGTAAGTGAACCGTTCTCTGTGCTTGAAAACGTTGCTGTGCTATACTACTATTGCCTTATTAATCTCTCAATTAGGCACCATAATATCCAAACTGTTGCAATATTTAAATTTGCCTTACAACTGTATCATTTTCTGTTTTATGAAATCATCCAGATATGCTGAACCAACACAAACCCATGATATGATATGGAATCATGATAGCAACTGTTTTAACTGTGTCAAATGTTGTATTGTTGTTGAATGCTGTGCTGGATACTGCATGCCAACCATACTTTTTGTGACTACATAAAAAAAAACATGATGTATCTTAACCTTTGGTTGCTAACTGGCAGCACAATCAGTTGTGGGTTGCAAATACAATGTCAACTGGTTGTTGGATTTGTTATCATTCAAGATTTTTTTTTTCTGTTTAATGCCATTTCAATTCTTTCGCTGATACTTGATCTGAGCCCTCTTCTGAAAAAAAAATTCAGGTGCCTCCTCTTCAGAGAGCATGACATTTTGGGCACACTTGTGGACTGATTCAAATCATCAGCAAGCCTGTCACTAGTCTTCGGTTCTAGTGTGAGATGCGCAGGATCTGATGCCGGCAAAATCGATGACAAAGAACTATGAACTGTCGTGATGTCATAGAATTTGTGGTGAAACATCATAAGGATAAAACTTGTTGCTTGCCTTTTGTTGCGATGCAATTGAGGAAACTTTGGCTTTTGAAGTGGTTCCCTTGAATATTTTGTTCCCCTCCGTGTCCCTGGCTGTTCATGGGATTTATAGTACTTTTTATTAGGGTGCACGGGGTCGATTACTTGTGAACTTTGCACAATCCATCAAAGGCGATGTTGATCGTCGATGCTGGTTAGGGACTTGCCTGTTTGGCTTCCTAGTTCCTACCGTATGCTGCCACGCCAAAGGTTCGGCCGCGCCGTACCGTGTAAGTGCGGCGTACAAAAACAGGGCCTCACTTCAGCTGCAAAAAATGAACTATTGGTGCCTAAGCAGGGTGTGACATGTCACAGCTTTGATCTATGAACCAAAAGTTAGCTAAAGTAGACAAGGTGAGGCGCGGTTTGACCTGTGGCAACCTTTTGGTAATGAACCTCTTTGGTAACGCCCTAAGTAAGTAAGACAAGGTGAGGCGTGGTGTGACCTGTGGCAGGTAATGAACCAAACAGGCCAAAGATGTCCACGCCCAAAAACAGCGTCACACTTCAGGTGCAAAATGAACTATCGGTAAGCAGAGTATGGCACGCTGCAACTTCGATCGTGAACCAAACGTTAGGTAAGATGAGGTGTGGTGACCAACCTCTGGTAATGAACCAAACAAAACAGGCCACTTGCAATGTGTGCGCTGTGCCGTTGGATTGGTACATGCTCATCAATATCAATATGCGTGTTGATATATCTGATGGTGATTCTTGTGCCTGAAAAAAATGTGCATATGGGTTTCTCGATCAAAAAGAAAAAGAAATGTATATGTGGGCTGTGATTGCACTGTAAACCTGTTGGGTTTCGCCATGGTTTGTTTTAGAAAATTTATCGAAAATTCTCAAAATTGGAACCGTAACCAATTTTTTCCATCGCCAATGTTTTCTCAATAAACAGATGGGTTTGGGCATTCTTGGTATTCCTAAGATTTTGGTTTCAAAGCTTCTTGAAAAAAAAAGGAGTAATAGGTTCCCTTTTATAAAATTTAAAAAAGAGACAACAAATACAAAGTGCAAACACAGAAAAACGTATACTATTAGTGTACAAATGGACAACTTCAAACGTTTATCTGAAAAAACAATTGTAGCTAACTAAAAAGGGATATCCAACACATGTCAGGGGCCTAAGTTTGCCAACGATCAAAATCTCAACAGCATCAACAACTTTCCAGGATCATTTGGCACCTGTAGATCCTTGAGCAGCATCTATCTATTGTTCATCATCAGCTCTCATATGCGCTCAGAAACTTCTTAGCAGCATCCAAATTCAACTCTCTGTAAACCTGCAAGCACATGGGTCAATTCCAGAAAATAAACTTTAGCATGTATGAATAGTTGTTGGTATTAAAATGTCGAATTAGGGAGGCAACAGTACAAGTTTCTCATGAGCTTCTTCAAATGCCTTGCAGAAGAACTCTGCCTTTGTCGCTCCAATCTGCCATAGTGTGAGGCAAAACAATTTATTAAACCACCAGAAAAAAGTGTGCTTCAACTTGCCAGATAGTTAATGCTACCCAAATATGTATTCCAACAAAGATGGCAAGCGATAAACACAAATATGGTATCCATGAGAGTACTGGAAGCGTGCACCAACCATACAATACTACCCAAATATATAGTCCAACAAAGGTGGCATGTGATAAACAGAAATATGGTATCCACGATAGTTGTGGCAATGGTGATGCTACTGCCAAAATCAAATGGTAGACTAACTAACAGGCAAAAAGCCAAAAGACCAATCAATTTTGCCTAACTTCTAAAATGAACTTCCCATGAACAACCACAGATTGTAAAGCTTTTACGACAGCCTTTTGGGTATACATTGAGACTGGTTTCACTTCAGTAAAACTACCAGAATGAGGCAAAAAGAAAATAGAAAAATGGGCCACACAAAAAAAAAACATGAAAAAGAACAGCTTGTACTTTGACAACCTATACCAAAAGCTTGTCAGCTCCTAGCTAATCCTCCAATAGCATTTCTCTCAACCCTCAGCCACTTACCAACAGGAGCTCCATGGGCATAACCACAAAAGACTTGGGTCACAACTTCAGTGATGAACAGAAAAGAGGGTGGTACAAAGGAGTAGGCTACCAACAATTGGCGCTGAGATAAAGCATGGCCTTAATGGAGATATGAGTGGTATTTTCCTATAAGTTTGGGTCTTCTGGTGGTATTTAACTGAACAGGAGATATTCAGCAGAATTTTTCAAACTTCAGATATTCTGATATATGGAGCCACGGTTTTGTGTGCCCCCAAATTATTTTTCCTCTTCCTCAAACAACAGGCCTAAAAGGCACGCAACATTACTCAAAGCTCTCAAAAAACGTTTTACACCATTGTATTGAGTTGTTAGCTTCCTGATACTGGAAAAGAAATATGTGTACCTTTTTCTCCGCAGCCATCTTCAATTTCTGCATAAACATATCTTTGAAAAATGCAAGAAAATTAGTGACTATTCTACTTCGCTATGGCATATCGGAGCATAATTAGATCTATTATATAATTATTAGTGAAACGCATAATCAAAGAAAGTGTATCATTTGCCATTACTGCAGTGCCAAAGCTGTCATTCCCATTCATTGGTGGGCATTTACTAATGGCCTCAATTCATTGAAAAAAAATGAGTGGACACCCTAGAGAAGAACTATTTGTCACTCAGTAATTGGTGCAGAAAGCACATCTTAGTGTCATTTTATTCCATTGCTTAACTGCTCAGTCCTTCATATCAGATATGTAAAGAGATCTATTTTGTGTGGATCAATTTTGTATGATAGCAAATGATGGATTGTGTGGTTGCAAGTCACTTTGATGTTATAGAAAGTGATGATATTACTGCCTTTTATTGATTTTCACAGAAAAATAAAGGACGAGTAAAAGAAACTACAGATGCTGACAGTAAGTTGCTTGTGGACCCAATTTGTAAAAACATATCCAAATGAGTCAGGTCTCAGTTGAAAAGAAGTTGAATTCAACTGTAACCAGTTGTAGACTGTAGTTATCAATATCTCAATTGTCTGATAGGGAGCAAATCCATGAAGAATGTTGCGCATTCACAAAATCATAACCGACCATGGATATGACAAATTACGTTCAGGACACATGCTAAAGTCCTAAGTCTGGGTTTCACACATAAGGACACAGTTGGACATGGCAATTTTGGGTTTAGCAATAGTCCTTCTAATCTAAATCTATTGAGATAACAAAAAACTATCATCTGACATACCTTGTGCAGCAGATGAGTCCTTATTATTGCCCTTCGTTGCCTCCTGCAAGTGATAGCTTCATTAGAAATAGTTAACAGGTATAATCAAGTAGCACCTCGATAACTAAATCAAACACACCTGAACTCGTGATCGCTGTCTGGTTCCTCTGCTGGATGCTCCAGAATCAGCCTACATTTGACACACACACAAAAAAATGCATCAGTTCATGCTCAAAAGGTCTGCAAACAGGAAATAAGAACAAACCATATTTATTCAGTTACTTCTGCAAAGGGACATCTACCACAATTGCTTAAGATTCCATATCAATGTGCTTATAATACATTGCTCTTTGTTCTGGTTGAACCCACTTTTCTATTTAGATAAATGTGCAGCACCACAGTCCCATGTGGCCATGCCCCCATGTAATACTCTCTCAACCACAAACCTTCAACAAACAGAAACAAGCATTCATGACATTGCGTGACTATGTGTAGCTCAAAACAGAGATGACAAGGACTTTGTCAATCTACCAGAAAGTTTGTCACTAATATTTACCCACTTTAAGAGGCCAACAATAGCCTACTTTCTTAAACGGCAGGGGAAGCAAGGTGTAACACTAATATTAGCCTGCTTATCTTGAGGGGCAAGAAGCAACACACTAAACCTGGAACCCCTTTTTATAAGCATTCCGACTATTATTGGGCAGGACTGTGAAGATATGTATCATTCCCATTCCGGAGGGGCTTTCTTTGTTAATAAAGGGAGAAAATGAGTAATCCCCCTTTACCCAAAAGAAGGGGAGGAAAACTAGGGTGTTCACGGCACATGGATAAAATTCGCTTCTCTTTTTCTTTTTTTCGTTGCAGTATTGCATCCAACAAAACTCGTAACGTAAATTTTGTTAAAGGGTGCTAATGTGTTATCACCTTCAATACATCCTATGACCAAAGGCTACATTACATATCCCTCTACTGCAACTACTTATGCAAACATCGAGTTGATTTCGGAACCCGGAGCTGCACTCTGCCAACAGTGTGTGTCGCAACAGGAGATCGGGTCACCGGAATCGACAGGAAGGCCGATTAGACTATGCTACCCCGAATTACCAATCGAGTTCCACGCCACAGATCGCGGCTTGGGACTTGGGAGGTCCCCAAATCAGAACCCTTACCCCCGAGACATAGCGGTACAGGCAGACGGAAAAGGGGGGGGGGGGGGGGGGGGGGGGGGGGGGGGGGGGGGGGTGGAGGAGGAGGAGGTTTACGCAGTAGTCCCGGGTGCGGACGACGGGGAAGAGGTCGAGCATGCCCCGGAACTCCTTCTCGTCCATGGTGGGCGCAGGCGCGACGTCTCCGGCGACGGACTCAGGGCTCCAACCACGGCGATGTGGATGTGGACTCGCTAGAGAGAGAAGATGGATTGGATGAGTCCACGTCCACGAACGCTTCGCTTCGCTTCGACTCTCACCACATGGGCCGGGTGACTCGTGAGACCAGCTGGCCCAATACATCTAAGGCGGGGCAGGATACTACTGGGCCGTCAGCTTCTCGCCGAAAGACCACCAATGCTTTTAGCAAGGAAACAGTCCACGTTACATCCTTCGACTTTTGCAAAAGTCTACTTTTTCTCCTTGTACTCTAAAATCGGGTAAACCATCTCCTTAAATTTTTAAAACCGTTCATTTTACCTCCTGACCGGTTATAAACGGTTTTCAAAGGCGGTTTTATCTTTATCTTTTTTATTTATTTTGGCTGAATTTTTAAAAAATCATAGTAAATCATAAAAAATCATAAGATAGAAAATCAAATTTTGTTAGACTCCACATGAGTAGATCTATACAGTGAATATATAATATGATATGCTTTAGTATAAATTTTTTGTTGTAGCTTTCGATCTATGCTTTTCTATAATTAATTCATAGCTATAGTTTCTATGGTCCAATTGTGAGGAAATTTGTATGGCGGGCTAATTATTATATGTTTGAACTATAGTTAAAATTTCATACTCATTGGATTATATATAGCTTAGTTATAGATTTATTTAGGTGGTGTATGCTTGATAAAAAGTATTTATAAATCTATAACTAAGTTATACATGATCCAATGAGTATAAAATTTTAACTACAATTCAAGCATACAATAATTAGCTCACAATAAAAATTTCACCACAATTGAATCATAGAAACTACAGCTATGAATTAATTATAGAAAATCATAGATCTAAAGCTACAACAATAAATTTGTACTAAAGCATACCATATTATATGTTCATTGTATAGATCTACTCATGTAGAGTACAAAATTGGATTTTCTATTTTATGATTTTTCTATGATTTACTATCATTTTTCAAAGATTCAACTGTAATAAAAAAAAGAAAAAACCGCCTTTGAAAACCGCTTATAACCGGTCATGGAGGTAAACGAATGGTTTTAAACGTTCAGGGAGATGGTCTACCCGGTTTTAGAGTCTAGGGAGGAAAAATAGACTTTCGCAAAAGTTAAGAGAGGTAATGTAGACTTTTCTCTTTTAGCAACAATGGTCGCAATCAAGAATTCTAAAGCGGATGAAGAATACTCACAACGGTGTTGCATATACCTGCAAGATGATAATTTCATCGACCTATTTCTGTGAAATGTAAATAAGGTAATTGGATGCATAGGTAAAGGTAATGCAAGTAATCAGTTGACAAGCATATGTTAAGATGATTCGGTGAGTGAATGGGGATGTTTGGGATTGCTCCAATCCACTTTTTTCAGTTTCGCTCCACGTTTCTTTAGCCAAACAGGTTTAGCTCCACGCATTTCATTCGAGAGAAAAAGGTGGAGTTGTGAGAGCACCTAAAGGGGTGCTCTACAAACTTTAGATTTTTTTAGAGCTGCTCTACCATGGAGTTTATGGAGCAGAGTTCACCGAGCGATCCCCATCTAAAAGAATCAAAGGATTTCGTCCAATCCGAAGTACGTGTGCCCACCCCTACGATCGACGTCTCTTGTTCGTACATGATCCCCTCATCCTCTGGCTTTCTTGGTGAAACCGGCATCTGCAAGTGGCGCGCCCTTTTTTTGGGGGCGCTGTTGATAAAAGATGCTCGGTAGTCCACCGAGAGGTATCCCACGATGGTAGATTTATCGTAGAGGTGAGCGAGATGGTAATACAAGTACCAAGACACAAGATTTAGACAGGTTCGGCCATCAGTATAACGTAATACATATATTATGTGTTCTGATGTATTGCAGTGAGATGTATGGATCGTGTCCACTAGGGGGCCCCTGCCTCTCCTTATATACTCTAGAGGGGTAGGGTTACAAGGAAAATAGCTTATTTAGTACTATACAATATCTTGCAGTACACATCGAGTAGTGCCGTGCACGCCTTGATCTTGTGGGCTAGACCACCTCTGATGATGCGGCCCATGTCTTGTCTTGTGGATACCGGGGGCCATACCCCCACAGCTAGTCCCCGAGCGTGACAGTAGGTGACATAGTCACGTGGTGCCAGAGTTAGAAAGTAGAAGACCAGCCGAGCAGGCAGCCAGTCCTCGTGCGTAGTCTCGAGATGAGAACAAGCACATTCACCGCAAGGTGAAGTGTGCCCACTTAGTCCCCGAGCCTGCTAGAAGATAAAGAAGGAATCTTGTAGCGGGGTCAAAGAAAAAGAAGTCTAAAAGCTTTGCTGACATCGTCCGACATGCACGTATCAAGACCCCAGACGTGCTGCCCAAGATCAGCACCCAGATCCGAACAGCATGGAGCAGCTTGATAGCACACCGATGAGACGTAGCAAGATCCGACCACTAAGGGAGCACCAAGGAGTCCCTGGTGTCGCTGGCGATATCCGAGCACCAAGGAGTGAGGAGTCCCTGGCGTCGCTGGCGATGACCGAGCACCGAGGAGCGAGGAGTCCCTGGCATCGCTGGCGATGACCGAGCACCGAGGAGCGAGGAGTCCTGACGTCGCTGGCGATGTCCAAGCACCGAGGAGCGAGGAGTCCCCGACGTCGCTAGCGATGACCGAGCACTGAGGAGCGAGGAGTTCCCGGTGTCGCTGGCGATGTCCGAGCACCGAGGAGCGAGGAGTCCCGACATCGCTGACGATGTCCGAGCACCGAGGAGCGAGCAGTCCCCGGCGTCGCTGGCGATGACTGAGCACCGAGGAGCGAGGAGTCCCCGATGTCACCGGCGATGTCCGAGCACCGAGGAGCGAGGAGTTCCCGACGTCGCTGGCGATGTCCAAGCACCGAGGAGCGAGGAGTCCCGGCGTCGCTGGCGATGTCCAAGCACCGAGGAACGACGAGTCCCCGGCGTCGCTGGCGATGTCCGAGCACCAAGGAGCGAGGAGTCCCCGGCATCGCTGGCGATGACCGAGCACCGAGGAGCGAGGAGTCCACGGCGTCCCTGGCGATGATCGAGCACCGAGGAGCGAGGAGTCCCTGGCGTCGCTGGCGATGACCGAGCACCTTGGAGCGAGGAGTCCCCGGTGTCACTGGCGATGTCCGAGCACCGAGGAGCGAGGAGTCCCCGACGTCGGTGACGATGACCGAGCATCGAGGAGCAAGGACTTGCCGGCGTCGCTGACGATGACCGAGCACCGAGGAGCGAGGAGTCCCCGGCGTCGCTGGCGATGTCCGAGCACCAAGGAGCGAGGAGTCCTCGGCGTCGCTGGCGATGTCCAAGCACCGAGAAGCGAGGAGTCTCCGGCGTCGCTGGCGAGGACCGAGCACCGAGGATCGAGGAGTCCCCGGCGTCGCTGGCGATGACCGAGCACCGAGAAGCGAGGAGTCCTCGGCGTCGCTGGCGATGACCGAGCACCGAGGAGCGAGGAGTCCCCGACGTCACTGGCGATGACCGAGCACCGAGGAGCGAGGAGTCCCCAGCGTCGCTGGCGATAACCAAGCACCGAGGTGCGAGGAGTCCCCGGCGTCGCTGGAGATGTCTGAGCACCGAGGAGGCAGGAGTCACCGAGGAGCGAGGAGTCCCCGACGTCGCTGGCGATGACCGAGCACCGAGGAGCGAGGAGTCCTCGGCGTCGCTGGCAATGACCGAGCACCGAGGAGCGAGGAGGCCCTGACGTCGCTGGCGATGACCGAGCACCGAGGAGCGAGGAGTCCCGACGTCGCTAGCGATGTCCGCAATGTGAAGTGTGCTCACTTAGTCCTCGAGCACGAAGAATCCGAGCGTCGAGGAGTAACCGACGTATCTGGCGATAAAGCACGAGCGACGAACAGTCTGGTCAACTGATCGGCGGCGAAGTGAGCATTGAGCAGAAGCGACTGACGAACAGTCCGATCAACTGGTCGACGACGAAGTCGATGATCCTAGCGGTCCGACCAGTTGATCAGTGGTGAAGTCTGAGCATCGGATGATCCAATCACCTGGACGATGATCAGTGGTGAAGTCCGAGCACCGGACGGCCTTTTCTTTTCCGGTGGCGTCGGCGTCGTTGGCAGTGCCCGTGACTGCTGCTGCGGCCACTACTGCTCCGGCGGCGACACGGCCGTCGTACCAACGAGGCGGCGGCTGCTAGAGCCATTTCTTGGGGTTCGGCGACTCGCTCATCGACACGGGCAACTTCATCCACTACTCCACGGCGCCGGGCCCCGTCGCGCACTCCCCCTACGGCGAAACCTTCTTCCACCGCCCCACCGGCCGCTGGTCCGACGGCCGCCTCATCGTCGACTTCATCGGTGCGTTCGATCGAGTGCCGATTGCTGCATGCCACTGCCCACAGCCCAGTGTCCACTGACTGTGCATATGCTCTGCTCTGCTCTGTGTGCAGTGGAGCGGCTGGGGTTCCCGCACTGGCCGCCGTACCTGGACGGGAAGAGCAAGGAGGACTTCCGGCACTGCGCCAACTTCGCGGTGGCCAGCGGCACGGCGCTCAACCAGCTGCTGTTCAAGAAGCACGGCCTCAACGTCAACGGCATCACGCCCTACTCCCTCGGCGTGCAGATCGGCTGGTTCAAGAAGGTCCTCGCCATGCTCGCCTCCACGGAACACGGTACGTACACATGCATACGCCAACAATTACGACGTACATAATCTATATCTATACCTAATGCCAAAATTTCTGTCTCATTTTTTGGTCTGGCCCCTCACCAACCGTTGTCTGTCTCCTCTTGATCTTCTCCATCAAGAACTCTTTACTCCCTAGAAATCAATATGGACATGCATGTATCGCAGACCTAACCTCGCCATAACTCATCAGTAAATCAAAATCTAAGATCGAAATCGAATTCAAATAGAAATTGAGAAAAACAACACCTTTAAACACATGATGCACCAACAAAAAAAAAATCAAACAAAAAATATCTCTTCCTCACAAAGCGCACCGCACAAAATCCTTGGCAAAGATTCATAGAAAAGAACACAAAATCCTCATGCGAAGATTCATAGAAAAGAAAAGGATATAGGGAATTAATGAACTGTAAATCTGCAGCATGATTTGGGGATCATGCGTTTAAAAGGGCGCTCTGCCACCGATTAACAGTGGCGGCCGCCTAGCCCGCTCGCCTCAGATATTAAAAGGCACCGTCTTGAAATTTTTTTGTGTAGTAGTGATAAATGTGCAAATCTTGATGCAACCGGTGGAGTAGCTGCAAGAAGATGATTAATTTAGCATGACAACACGTACACGATATTGTAGCCTGTTGCTACGCTAGCCTCGATACCCTTGCGCCGCCTCTGGACATGCCGCACTCCAGATTCAGAAAGCAAGGTGCCCATCTAGAGCTAGCCGATGCACCCAGCGCTCTATCTGTTGGGAGGAGGGACTCGACGAGAGAGTCACGGAGATCTCAGGGTAGATGTGGGAGAGAAAAAGCATACGTAGAGAGGGAGCGAGTACGCGACATGCTTCAAGAAGAGAACCAGAGATTGAGGCCCCTTTTGGTAGGTCTCCTCTCTAACTCCAGCTGCTGCTGTGGAGGATCCATACCGATCGATTTAGTAAGAGAAGCCATTTTTTCGGTGAAGAAAGGAGAAGGCTTATCAAGCAATGCCTCAGACGGTGCGAGAGATGGTGCGCGGCCGTGTGTGTCCAACTGTCCATGCGAGTGCTCTCGGTTCTTGATCGGCTTTCTTGCTATTCTGCCATGTTTTTTTAGTGCGGGGCAGCGACCTACGGATGTGTCGTGTGTGATGAGGATCATGGCGAAAATGGATGAATAATAAAGGTGCCGCATCAGGCGCTTATTTTCTTATGAAGTGGTCCCACACACACAAAAAAAACTGATCTTTAGAGTACAGTGTGGCTTCAAATCTTATCTTATATTCTATAGTTACACTAGTGAAGAGCGCGCGCCATCGCGCGCATATGCAAGTACTGATTTGAAGAATACACAGCAAGGTGGTTAAGCATATAGACTGTTATTTTCCAACATTAGATTCGAACAATGTGCAGCGTGGTGGTTAAGTATATACACTGCTCTTTTCCAACATTGGAAAAAAGATTGAGCACCACACTTGAAAGGGAAGAAGGTCCGATGAGCTGCTGTTATTTGAGTGCTGTGCGTAGTGGGCATGTGCATCGTTCACTGGGCAATGAAGTTCTTTGTTGGCTGCATAATAGATAAAGGAACAATTATTGAACAGAATTGTATTTGAGGTGCGGGCATAATAGTAGTATAACCAGGAAACTCCGAACAATATTCAAGTTATCTGATTTCTTAACAATCATATGAACAGTATTCGATGCACTCAATGAAAACTTGTGGGCACTAATTCAGAAGTAATAGAAATATTCTCTAACCTGGTTCATAAGGTAATCAGTTGAAATGAAGACTATGGATTCAAGCAGGATGAAGGTACTGTGAACATGTTTCTTATCTTTGAGTGAATTTCTTAAAATAGTATGCACAACCATCACACTATTCTAAGAAAAGCTCCATGCTGCATGAAAATTGCAAACTTGGTTCCAACGTAATAAGGACGCTGTAGGCAAACTAACAGTGGAGGCTATACACAAACGAACTGGTACTACGTTCACTAACCTTGATTATGGTCAAAGAAGAAGACATCATCATCTTGTTGCTCGGTGGACTAGTTGTGCTCTTGCTGCGATCAATCCACAACCGTAATGCCACTATCTCTGCGTACAATCAAGAACCCATTACTAATGAATAGATGGATGAAATCCTGTAGGAATGGATTAAACAACACAGATCAGCGTACCTCTTCTATGTTAAAAAGTAGTGCACCCAAACTGCAAAGCAGGTACGGACTTCGAAAAAAGGAAGCAACATTCATGTTCAACTATCTTGTCATGCTCGCCTTTTGAACCAACACTTTTGTGGGAAAGGGACCCTGCCATCCTCTGAACATTAGGTAGCAATGCATCCATCTATATTGGTTTAACATAGAAGTACTTTTCTTTTGTGGTTAAAAGGAAAAAACTCAATTTCAAAGCATACTCTGCAACAAAATCCTACAAAACTGTGCAGGCACCGTACTTTTTTTTTCCACAGATCAATAATGAAACATAGTAACGATCTTGACCAGTAGTGTGGGGTATGACCCCGATATCCACTTAAGACTGTACATGGGTCGAGCCGCTAGGGTAGGCTCTGCCTACAAGACTGCGCATGGGTCGCGCTACTAGTGGAGCTGAGGCCCAGCTTACAAGACTACGCCACGTGAAGCACGGCACAGGTCAGCGTGCCTCGTAAGACTGCGTGAAGATCCTCGATGATCTAGGAAACCTGCTCGGATATGCTAGATCCCGTAATATCTGTATATTTCTATCTTGTAAATCGATCAGGATAGAAATAACCGATCTATAACCCTACCCCTCGGGCTATATAAGGCGGGTAGGGACCCCCCTCGTTCTTATCTGATCATACGCAATACAACCCACCGAATGACACAGGACGTAAGGTATTACGCCAAGTCGGCGGCCTAAACCTGTCAAATCGCTGTCTCTTGTGTTCTGTCACTGTCCGGTTCCCTCACGTGCACCTTCACCGATTCATCTACTATCGTGGGCATACCCCTCGATAGACTGCCGACTAGATTTCGTCGACAGTGGCGCACCAGGTATGGGGTGTGCGTGCTGAATTCATGGCGAATTAGATGGTCACCTTTTCGAGCTCCATGGCCCTTCCCGAGCCGGGCCAGATCTTCACGGTCGGATCCATGACCTGGATCATCAGCCGCGACAGCAATAGGAAGATCGTGGAGGCGGTGCAGGATCACCCTACGCCGATCGCGCCAACACCTGCAATGACATCTCTAATCCTAGCGCCCCGCTGCTGGGTTAGGAGATCTATCAGCAATGATGATCTGATTACATCCAACGATCGGGTCACAGACCGCTTAACGGAATGTCAGCTCCTCGTGGATTCGGTCTTATAGATTAATCTAGAGCGAGTGACAATTTTCCTGCACTCCATGATCACCAAGCCACTGCGACCGAGCGACCTGCTCGGCCACACCATTCAAGGCGGCCAGATTCTGATTTGGTGATCACGGCTGCTCTAGAGGGGCGCACGACGTGGCGCCGACCACTTCCCGCTACCGACCTACGCTTGGCCAACTACGAGGCCCCGATGGAGAACCCACCGAGGCCCTATCCCTTTGGTCTAGAGGGTGCGGAATCTACGTACCAGAACGCCGTACCACCTCTTCGTTCGGGGGCAACCAAAGCCAAATCAAATTCAAATAGAGTTTTGAATATACTTTTTAACTCAAATAAAAATGAGCCATTTTAGTAAGTTTTCCTAAAATAAATTATACAACTTTTGAAATGCTTTGATTTCCTAATTTTCTTTTCTTTTACTTCAAAGCCAACTTCAAAAACATTTTAGCATATTTTCAATTTGAATCAAATCCACACAACTCAAAGAAACAAATGCACCGGCATGTATGCACAAACATGTTGCTAAACCTTATGATAAATTTTAATTTAATAAAAAACATTATTTTCCTATATTTTATGAGGACAAAAATTCAAAAATAAATCATTTTAATCATATTTTCAAAAGTACAAATTTTAGGGTATTACAGTTTAAAACCAATTTTTATTAAGAAAAAAGGCTATAGAACATCTATACGATACTTGAATAAAGTTTAAAGTACAAACTTTGTCTTTGTAGATGACGATGAAATACCTACGGTCGAAAAATGATATCATTAGCTAACAGTTCCAATAGCTTGGAAAGCGAATTTGAAACAAATCCAACCCAAGACTTAGTCGATTTCTTAAGTCAGAAAATAGGTTGACAAAGCTATATTTGGTAATTTTTGTAGAGGAATTGGGTTAAGGAGTGGTGTTGCATTATGGCTTGTTTTAGTAGCCTCATATGCCCTCTTAGGTATAGCAACGCTGGTATGGATGTTGGGTCAACCGATTGAGTGAATTGGATGCTTTAAAAAGCGTGCATGGCATACTCTGGGTCGGGTTCCTCGTGTAGGTGCAGTCACCGTGCTCCTGTGCTGGGGGCGGCACGCCGACCACACGTGCGCGCGTGTCTGGTCGCGCTCAGCTAGCCACTATGGCAGACAGCCCTGGCGTGCAGCTGTCCCTCCTCACTGCCGCGATGCGCGCTGCCGCTAGCGCCGCTGTTGGTGCCCCTGGGGCCACCGGCGTTCGCTCTGTTGCTCGGCTCTGCTCCGCCAACCGCTGTCGCTGTTGTGTCGCTGCGTGCACACCGCCTCGCACATGGGTGCCACGACTGCGCCTACCTCTCTCTCTGCTCTAGTGGCGCTGCGTCAGTATAGGATCGAGGCCGCTGCCTTTCACACGCACACCAATCCCCGCTTGGGGTCAACCATTCCCTGTCGATGTGGCGTAGAGCTCCCGCGTGCGACACATCGTGCCAAGCCGCTGCTGGCCTTGCCCTGCGCCGCACGTGGAGTTGCTATCCCCTCGCCTAGTTCTTTTTTGTTGAATGGCTACGCGACGCTTCGTGTTGTCCCTTCTCTCCATCTCTCTCCCGCGT
The DNA here is from genome assembly GCF_019320115.1 of Miscanthus floridulus. Taxonomy (NCBI): domain Eukaryota; kingdom Viridiplantae; phylum Streptophyta; class Magnoliopsida; order Poales; family Poaceae; genus Miscanthus; species Miscanthus floridulus. The sequence goes on from NC_089582.1 coordinate 143,320,324, forward strand.
GCTGTTGCGGTCGATAGGGACGGGCAGGCGGGACCGAGCTGTGCCAAAGCCAAATTCATAGCGCCTGGTCATTGTCAACGCAATTACTCGTGACAGGTGCTAGTACTAGAGTCTTGCTACCGTCCAGTCCTCTCCGGCCTTCAATTGAGCCCGACCGAACTCCATTTGGCCATTTTCCTCGCCGCCGAGCTGTTAAGGCCGCCTTCGGTCGAGGCGGATGACAGACCCATCCCCAAGTGCTGATCGAGCCAGACATCTGCACCATTAGCTTCGTATTTCCCTCCAAGTCACCCTACGCACCCCACTTACACCGCCACTGCTTTTCTAGAGCCGCTGACGTGGTCGCACCACCACAGTCCATCGCTGGGCTTGCTGTGTACATGTTGCCAGACATGCTCGGTCCGTCCTCGGTCTAGCCACCACCATAGGTAGCTTCGGGGTGAGTGGCTGATGCCCACCCATTGGTTCTATCACCTCAGTTGTGCCTAGGCTCACTGGAACATGGTGTCCGCCGCCGTGGAGGGAGCTCCTAAACGCGTCCGGCTCATCTCTTCACCGCCCATTGATTCATGTCTGCATCTAGGTGAGCATCGGCCCCTTAGAGAGGGCGGGGAGGGGCCCAGATGGCCGGCGTGGCTATCCAGTGCCATCATCGCCGCGCTGTTGCGCGCGGGGGTGGCCGGAGGACCGGCCCGTTGTAAAGAAGCGAATAGGGAGGGGCTTATTTGTATTGGAGCAGTCTATAGAAAATAGTGTTGCGGACCTCAGGGTAAATCATCGGTAGCTCAAGGGTGTTTTTGCGAAGATGCCGGCGCACGCGGGCCTCCCCGTCGTGGGCCATTTCCACGTGGATGGGCCACATCCCGCGTGGGCCGTGCCTGCGAGTCGCGCATGTGGGCCGCGCCGCTCGTTAGTGGGCCACGCGGGTTGAATTTGGTTTTTGTTTTTCTAGAAAGTATTAATAGTTTTATATTTTACATTCTAAGTTAAACTTTGAAAATTAATATCAATTCATATAAGTATCCAAAAATTATGAAATAAATTCTGTTTAGTTTCTAAAAATGTTGTCTATCTGATAGTATGGTTAGTTTATACATGTCTGTGTTGATGCTAAGGTCTATTAAATCATTTGAAAGTGTTAATGTTATTTAGATTAATAATTGTAGGAATTTTTGTGGTAAATTGGTAGTATCTTTGACCATGAAATTTCTACATTAGGTTCCTTATATTATTATGTGCTCACTATAATTTTTGTAGCCTTAGAATAGGTTGACAAATAGGGTAGTTAAGTACTCCTTATTTTAGTATATATGTGAAATCATAAATAACGTTAGAAAGGCATTTTTTATTGCTAAGATAATACTCAAATGTTTCATACCTGCTTAGTGGGAATAATAGGTAACTTAGCATCTTAGTCATTAGAGCTAGCTTAGTAGCTTGATAGATGTATTCTTATTTTAAGAGTTGTTGTTGTCGTATTACTAAGTGATGCATCATCATTTTATGCATGTAGATAACGAGTTGGAAGAGTTTGTGACCGCAGGCGAGCTGAAGTACGAGGAGATAATCGAGGAGTACTAGGAGGAGATCCTCATCCAAAAGGGAGCCTCGGAGCCATCAGCTGCTGACTTTGCTGACACCACGCCTGCTCAAGGCAAGCCTCAGTGCATAACCCTTATTTTGAATAAGCACTGAATATATATATATATATGATGTGCATTTACGTTACAAACATTTTATAGAATCCACCTGCATAAATATATCTGTCCTTTGAGTCCTACTAGTACAGGTGCGAGTAACTGCTATGCTTAGGATTTTCGGTAGCGTGAGTAACCTATCGTTACTCACAATAGGTGATTATTATTATCACTCTTATGATAAAATGGTAAAAGAAAAATGAAGATCGGGCTAGGATATGTTATGGGTATTGATGGGTGTAAGAGGTTGTGTCCCACGGCCAATAGGGCATAGCTTGGTTACACTGTTTTCTCTGTCCGTGTCGGTTAAGGACCGGCCATTGCAATGGGTTCTAGGTAAGTCACAAACTTATTATCCTGAGCACATACTTGTTTATGGGAGCAGGGAAGGCTCGTTGCTCTCTTGTCATGGGTTTCGGCTCTTTCCGGACTGACTGATTGGAGGCGGAGATGGTGGAGGTCTAAGCACTGCATGAGTTCAGGACTCATGTGCGGGGGCTTGGAGTCCAAGTTTGGACGAGGACCTAGACCCCTTGACAGGAGAGTGGTGGGTTGGTCCTGCTTGTGCCTAGGGTATAAGTGGGGCGTGTGTTTTGGGGTACCTAGCTAGGCATATTGATTCGTGAATCGCCGAGTAATCCGGTATGACTTGTCTACAGTCTAGCACTATAGTAAAAACTAGAAAATGAAAGGTGGTGAAATAGATCTGTTTGCTCAACTCTTTCTTAAAAGTAGAATAGGTGCTTACCTAGAATGGTTAGATAATGAACTAATCATGACTGCTGATAAGAAATATGCATAAGGATTCACTATTGGTACTGCTTTCCGCAAAAAAAAAACCCAGCAAACCAATAAGCTTATCATACCCTTTGGAGTCGGGAAATTATTCCCACTAGTCGGGTAAGTCTTGCGAGTACATTGTGTACTCAGGGTTTATTTACCCCTATTACAGGTGCAGCTTGAGGAGTAGCTAGTGTGTGAAGGATTCTTCTGGTGGGCACAGACAGATCCTTGCATATTATCGATAGACGTTTATTTTAATTCCGTTGTTTAAATTCTACACTCTGAATTTGGTACTATAATAATGTATTTCTAAGAACTTTGGTTGTATGAAATGGACTAAGTATTATAAACCTGTTCTCATTATTGGATCCTGGAGGAAAAATGTGGATTATTCGAGTTCTCCCTTAGGGTGTGCTCGACGGAACTATTCGAAGTATCACGCCTTCGGGGTGCTTAGTGTCTAGTAGAAGACGAGCGCCTCCATAAGGGTGCTATTTTGGGCGATTCTGCCACAACTGGACTGGCAAAGTGATCTGCCCTAAAGGTTGGGACGCTCTGCCAGGTACGATACCCCAGAATGGGGAATCAACAGGGACGAGATCGTCCTTTGTGAGGCCTAACTCAATTAGGGCTCCAGCAAAGAGGATATTGAGGGCACTCCTACCATAAATGAGGACCTTCTTGAATCACACGTTGTTGATGATTGGATCCAGCACGAGTGGGAAATGCCCTAGGTATGGGATATCTGCCCACTGGTCGGCCCTACTAAATGTGATAGGATGCTCCAACAAGTCCAGATATTTGGGATCGGTGACCGTGCCATATTGGGTGATCGACATGACCTATTGAGCGGTGAGCTTCTACTGGCGTTTGCTCTTGGAGACGGCGTACCCTCCGAAGATTATAGCGATGGTCTTGTTGGCATCTTGGAAAGCGGGTCGCTCCCCCCCCCCTTACCGTCATTTGACTCATCGTCCTTACGCACCTATCGTTTTTGTTCCTCATCGTGGAAAGCTTTGGCCATGCCATAGCATTGCCACATGGTGTGCTTGTTGTTCTTGTGAATTAGGCACGGACTATCTAGGAGCTTTTCGTAGGTAGCGCTGAAATTGCGCTTTGCGTGTAGCTTCTCTACATTGTTGATGAAGTTTTCCGGTCGGCGACGATGTGGCGGTGCAGCCCTCGATCCCTCTGGTCGATCATTATGATGGCATTTAGGATCATCGTAATGCCTGTCGCGATCTTCATAACGCCATTCTTCATGACGATCATCATCACGACATGGGTGGTGATGTGAGCGGGAAGCATGAGCAACGTCCTCCTTAAACTGCCGATCGGCTTCTTCGGAATCTACGTATGAGTTTGCAACCTTGAGGAGTTCATCGATGGTCTGGGGCCTCTTGCGGTAAAGTTTGGAGCGTAGCTCCTGATGGTGATGGAGTCCTCTAGTGAAAGCGGAGATGGCCTCACTATCTAGCCAATTCACGGGTGGCCACATCCAATTCTGGATGTCATTGACCTAGGCCTGAGCTGCTTTGAGCAACGCTTGAATCTTGAGTATCTCCGGCATTTGTGGGAGTCTAGCCAACTCGTGGGTGGCCACAGCTAGATTGGCGCTCGGCGTCTGCTCCACTCACTGATTGTCCACTATGAGGAACTCTTCTTGGAGATTATGGGCGAGGGGCGGTGGGCCACCCCTAGTGGCTAGAGCGGCGTTTTCTGCTTCTTCATTGCGACGTCATTGGCGATCAATGTTCCTGGCTTCACGCTCATGGTGCTAGACACTGATCTCTCCATCGACAGCGATGCTGTCATGGCTAACCATGAAAAACTCTCTCCAAAAACCTAGAGGGAAAGATGGGTAGCTGTTGGCAGAGCACTCGAAGTACGGCTCAGGAGTTTTCTCTAGGATGGTGTGGAGCATTTTATCCGGAAGATCTGTTCAGATTTGCACCAAGTTTACCATTGGCGTAGGTTGGTCGACCTCAGGGAGGTCAATCTGGTAGAGGTCGTTGACATAGCTGCGCTTGGTGTGGTCGGTGAAAAGATGGTGCACGACGTCCTGATAGATCGGACCTGCACCCACCAGCCCAAAAGGATAGGGCCTCAACATTCTCTACGTTGGGGCGGGGAGCGGTCGGCGTTGAACGGTACGCCCTTCCAGAGTTGCCGT